>NC_080023.1:24178484-24481515 GCF_030020395.1 Manis pentadactyla
CATCAAGGTTCTTTTCTTAAAATGTATGTCATTTTGTTTCATACTTTTAGTTCTCATAGCCATAGTCTTTGTGGGTGTCCAAAGTCATTCCTGAAACTCCACAGAAACGTGTCACCCGTGTAAGCCAACCTGCCTTCAAAGTCTCCGTACTTTGGTGTATATTCAAACTGCTGAATATCTTTCTTTATAAAGCATTGTTAGGAGTCTTACAGTTGTCTTCCCAACGGCGGTGGTTACTTCCCTTATTTTCATCCTACTGAACCAAGTAAAACTACATCATTGTAGCTCACGAGATTATCTACATTCTCAAAGGCCACTCTTTTCTTTTCTATCGTCCTTCATTTCAGTCAAAATGAACTCTCTCTTAAAAAACAGTTGTTTTCCACATCCATGGCCTGCCTCACATCATTCTTGTTATCTATTTTTCTATACTTCCAGAGCTGATTCATATGTTAAGTCTTCCATGAAGGTCTATAGAACACTTTTAACAGTTACATCACTCTTTTTCATTACAATTAACCCTTGAATAGCTCTGACTACAAACCTCTCAAAGGAAGACAATCTGCTATTGATATATTTGTTTCTTTCCTTGTGCTGAATACAGTTATTTTCATAATATTAATGCTCAATATCAATGTCTGATAATGTTGATAAAATGTAGTACGGTTCATATATGATAAAATTTTCCTTTTTACCTGCATTATTTGAAAGTATAAAATGTTGCCATCCATTTTATGAACAATAATGACACGAAAGAGAGTGACTGCATTAGCCTTCCTCAATGTTTTAGACTGAATCCTAACTACTTCTCTGAAAGTTTCTCTCTCTGAGTAATATATGCTCATCTCTGTGTGATAGGGAAAAAATAATAATTAGAATTCGACAATTCTGCACTGAGACTTGGAGTCTCAAATATGCACTGAAGTAATTTATAAGGCATTTGGTAAGGTGAACTGATGATTAGATGTAGGTTAAGTCCCAGCATAAACTTTCTCAAATTGTTCTACTGAATTCAAGGCACTGATTGAAAGAGGAATAAGTGGTGTTCAAGAACTACTTTATAATCTGTAGGGTAACACAAGCGCTGTTTTATTCCTTTATCCTACTTTTAAAAGCTATTTTAAGCCAGAAGAAGCTCACATATCTATTTTTCTTCCTTTGAGTTTTTGCTATATTGAACATTGTGTGAACCTAGAGTAATATGGTTATTGAAGGCCAGTGGGTTTTTATCAGAAATTAAATAAATAAGTAATTAACAGTTTGTGTTTATTGAAAGACTGCTTATATTCCCAGAAAATATTTAATGAGGATAAAATTATTTTTCTGTTAATTATAATATCTACCTTTAATGGGTTACTGCATAATAATGGGGCTTTCTAAGTTAGCTTCATTGTTGTAAAAGTTAGAGTTCATAGTCACAGGATTATGCCCTAACATTTTAATTAGACATGACATAAAGACCTTCAAAGTTTGTTCCTGCTAACTTCTCCAAATGAATTTTCCACAGGTCGCACTTCATCATCTCTTGAGGATCACTAAACTACTCTTTCTGTCTCTATAACACACTGTATTATTTTTGTTTGCATTTTCATAACCTCAAATTTCTGCATGTACTATTTCTTTTATGTGCTCTACCTAGAATATCTCATTTCCTTTTTCTATTTAGGAGATTTCTCTGTGAGAAACTCTATCTAAATACAGTGGGAATCAATCATTAGATTATAGATTCTCTAAGAGAATATACGAAATTCATACTTTTGACAATCCAGAATATGGCACTTTGCAAGATACATAATGAGCATTTAATAAAAGTTTATTAGCTAAATTGATTGAAGGGGAAAGATTAAAAAACAGATGCCTAGAAGTCAAAAGTTACCATAAGCTATGAAAGACTGCTATCATAACCACAGCTGGGTTGGGCTCACATGAATTTTTCACTATTTCTGCTCTTTGTTTTATATATGGATAATATGATATGATCCTACCTAGGAGTAGAAAGTCAGCAACATGTCTATTAATTTCCTACTTTAGAGATGTCCCTTTGATGAGTTTCAGATAACTGAATGTTTAAATAAAATATTGATGGTATAAATTAAATGGAAGCAACATTAAACATCACTATATGTAGACTGTTTTAGTTACCTAAATGGTTTCACATGAATTATCTAATTATGTTTTGCTTAGTTTCTGGAAGCAATACATAGTACTTAGAATCTGGGGTCTAATGTTTAGATTTTAAGATTATCACCTGCCTTTAGTGTGTTTTCACATGGCTTTACCCTTTTTTTTCCCAGTGTGCTCTTCCTCACCAAATGAAGGGTACAATTTTTTCCTTACAGGGAGTCTGGAATATTAACTGATGACAATTTGATGCATACCAGAGGTTTTTTCTTTATCTATTTTTAAAAATTTCATGTGCACTGTACCCTTACCTTTCCCTTTTTTCCACTTGAATGTGTCCTTTTGAAGCAGTATTCACATAGGTTAAATTTTAAGTAGTACAAATACATAAAAAATTTTTCATTAGATTTTTCTTCTGACAAGATCTAATTCTTCTTTAATTCTTTGCGATTCATTCCTGAACTTTTTGGCTCTGTGTTAAATATAATTGTCAAACAAATCCATTAACATAGTGCCTGCTGCATTGCAGACATTGAATAAATGTAATGTTACATAAATAAGTAAATGAATTAATGAACTAAATATCAGTTGAAGCTAAGTAAAGCTAAGTGGTGAGACTAATTTCCTCAAATGCAATTGAGGCAATAGAAGTAAAAGATGTAAGCTATATACTATGGGTTCAAAAAAAGTTGACTATTGTAGCAGTCAGGGTCCAGTAAGGAAAGAAAAAATGGCTTGGTAATTTGAATGGAGTAAGTTTAATAGAAAAAAATTATTCTCTATAGCAGGGAATGAAATGCATGGCCAGTAAGAAGTAAAGAAAAATCAAAAGGATACAGAACAGTAGATATAAAGGACACCCACTAATCCTAGAGATCAGATAGAGCATCTAAGGAATACACATCTGTAAACTCACAGAAGGCAGAGAGAAGTCATGTGCAGTTGCACTGGTGGAACTTGCTGGGAGAAGCTGTTCATGGGAGGGTGTCTCACTAGAAGCATTTGCTTAGGAGACCATTAGAGAGGGATTCCATGGTATATTATGGCACCTGGATGCCAGCTGCCAGGTACTGCAGGAATCTGCCGCTAGAGGGGCCGTGTGCCCTGCAGAAGCTTGGGGTAGGTTAGGTCACACGCGGCGCTGAGCCTAACACTGGAAACACCAATGCTGAGCCTAACGTAGGACACGCCTCTCAGAAGCTGCCTGTGCTTTAGAGAAAGCCTGGAATTGAAGAACTGCTTGTTTCAGAAGCCTAGCCCCAGAAAAACTCCCCACACTGCAAGAGCCAGGTGCTGGAGAAGCCGTGTCCTTGTAGGATCTGGTGAGGAAGAGCACACCGGAACAAAAAGGAAAAGCTGCCTTGCAATGTCTTTCTGCATGATGTCTATGTCAGTGTTAACAATGATTAACATGATTCTAGTTGGCAAAGGATAAACGTTAGCAGAGCCAAGCCCCATTTTCACAGAGCAGGCAATAAAGAGTAGATTTGGAGCTTACAGGCAATACAGTTGACTCTTGAACAACACGAGTTTGAACTGCACGTGTCCACTTATATGTGGAAATTTTTCAATAAATACATTGAAGAAATTTTTGGAGGTGTGCAACAATTTGAAAAACCTCACAGATGAAACTTTTAGCCTAGAAATATTAAAAACATAAAGAAAAAGTTAAGTATGTCATGAATGAATAAAAGGTATGTAGATGTTACTCTATTAAAAATCATTTACTAACATAATATTAAAGTGGGCTGTTAGTTAAGTTGTCAAGAAGTCAAAAGTTAGACATGGATTTTCAACTGCACAGGTGGTCAGTGTCCCTAACCTTTGAGTTGTTCAAGAGTTAAGTGTAATTTATACCTGGCACCCAAAAGAAAAATAAATATGAATTAAGGGAAGAAAAGAACAGAAACAAAGTTATTGAGGATGCATTCAACAACTAGAGAAGCTACCTAGTTCATCCCTGCTTTATAAGAATGAAAATGCTTAAGAAGAAAAGGAATAAGAGAAGAAAGATAAATGGCATTGAGATGGAAAATAAATGACGATGAAATCATGAATACAAGAACAAGTGAAAATATCATGGACAAAATTTAAAATATATATATATATATATATCTTTTGTTTGTAATATAATAATGAGGTAAACCTACTAATAGAATTGCTTTTTCATAGTTCCATATTTATATTCTTCCTAAAACACTATATTTGACATATAAGTTTTAGAATACTTTCAGATTTTATTTATTTATTTATTTATATTTATATTTTTTAGTCCATTCTTGGGTTCTGTGATTCTGCTGCTGTTTTGTTCCTTCAGGTTTTCTTTTGCTCTTATACTCCACAGATGAGTGAAAGAATTTTGTATTTGTCTTTCTCCGCTTGGCTTATTTCACTAAACATAATACCCTCTAGCTCCATCCATGTTGTTGCAAATTGTAGGATTTGTTTTCTTCTTATGGCTAAATAATATTCCATTGTGTATATGTACCACATCTTCTTTACCCATTCATCTACTGATGGACACTTAGGTTGCTTCCATTTCTTGGCTATTGTAAATAGTGCTGCGATAAACATAAGTGTGCATCTGTCTTCTTCAAACTGGAGTGCTGCATCCTTAGGGTAAATTCCTAGAAGTGGAATTCCTAGGTCAAATGGTAAGTCTATTTTGAGTTTTTTGAGGAACCTCCATACTGCTTTCCACAATGGTTGAACTAATTTACATTCCCACCAGCAGTGTAGGAGGGTTCCCCTTTCACCACAACCTTGCCAACATTTGTTGTTGTTTGTCTTTTGGATGGTGGTGATCCTTACTGGTATGAGGTGATATCTCATTGTGGTTTTAATTTGCATTTCTCTGATGACAAGTGATGTGGAGCATCTTTTCATGTCTCTGTTGGCCATCTGAATTTCCTCTTTGGAGAACTGTCTGTTCAGCTCCACTGCCCATTTTTTAATTGGATTATCTGCTTTTTGTTTGATGAGGTGCGTGAGCTTTTTATACATTTTGGATGTCAAGCCTTTATCAGATCTGTCATTTATGAATATATTCTCCCATACTTAGGGTACCCTTTTGTTCTATTGATATTGTCTTTTGCTGTACAGAAGCTTTTTTGCTTGATATAGTCCCACTTGCTCATTTTTGCTTTTCTTTTCCTTGCCCGGGGAGATATATTCATGAAGAATTCACTCACGTTTATGTCCAAGAGATTTTTGCCTATGTTTCTTAGTAAGAGTTTTATAGTTTCATGACTTACATTCAGGTCTTTGTCCATTTTGAATTTGCTTTTGTGTATGGGGTTAGACAGTGATCCAGTTTCATTCTCTTACATGTAGCTGTCCAGTTTTGCCAGCACCATCTGTTGAAGAGACTGTCATTTCCCCATTGTATGTCCATTGCTCCTTTATCAAATATTAATTGACAACACATGTTTGGGTTAATGTCTGGAGTCTCTAGTCTGTTCTACTGGTCTGTGGCTCTGTTCTTGCACCAGTACCAAATTGTCTTGATTACTGTAGCTTTGTAGTAGAGCTTGAAGTTGGGGAGTGAGATCCCCCTGACTTTGTTCTTCTTTCTCAGGATTGCTTTGGCTATTTGGGGTCTTTGGTGTTTCCATATGAATTTTTGAACTATTTGTTCTAGTTCGTTGAAGAATGTTGTTGGTAATTTGATAGGGATTGCTTCAAAACTGTATATTGTTTTGGGCAGGATGGCCATTTTGACGATATTAATTCTTCCTAGCCAAGAGCATGGAATGAGTTTCCATTTGTTAGTGTCCTTTTTAATTTCTCTTAAGAGTTTCTTATAGTTTTCAGGGTATAGGTCTATCACTTCTTTGGTTAGATTTATTCCTAGGTATTTTATTCTTTCTGATGCAATTGTGAATGGAATTATTTTCCTGATTTCTCTTTCTATTGGTTCATTTTTAGTGTATAGGAAAGCCACAGATTTCTGTGTATTAATTTTGTATCCTGAAACTTTGCTGTTTTCCAATAACAGTTCTAGTAGTTTTGGAGTGGAGTCTTTAGGGTTTTTTATGTCCAATATCATGTCATCTGCAAATAGTGACAGTTTAACTTCTTCTTTACCAATCTGGATTCCTTGTATTTCTTTGTTTTTTCTAATTGCCATGGCTAGGACCTCCAGTACTATGTTGAATAACAGTGGGGAGAGTGGGCATCCCTGTCTTGTTCCCAATCTCAGCTTCTCGCTGTTCAGTATGATGTTGGCTGTGGGTTTATCATATATGGCCTTTATTATGTTGAGGTACTTGTGCTCTATACACATTTTGCTGAGAGTTTTTATCACGAATGGATGTTGAATTTTGTCAAATGCTTTTTCAGCTTCTATGGTGATGATCATGTGTGTGGTTTTTGTCCTTCTTTTTCTTTATGTTGTGAATGATGTTGATGGATTTTCGAATGTTGTACCATCCTTGCATCCTTGGGATGAATCTCACTTGGTCGCGGTGTCTGATCCTTTTGATAAATTTTTGAATTTGGTTTGCTAATATTTGATTGAGTATTTTTGTATCTACGTTCATCAGGGATATTGGTCTGTAATTTTCTTTTTTGGTGGGGTCTTTGCCTGGTTTTGGTATTAGGGTGATGTTGGCTTCATAGAATGCGTTTGGGAGTATTCCCTCCTCTTCTGTTTTTTGGAAAACTTTAAGGAGAATGGATATTGTATCTTCTTTGTATGTCTGCTAAAATTTTGAGGTAAATCCATGTGGTCCGGGGTTTTATTTCTTGGGTAGTTTTTTGATTACCACTTCAATTTCTTTTCTGGTAATTGGTCTGTTTAAATTTTGTGTTTCTTCCTTGGTCAGTCTTGGAAGGTTGTATTTTTCTAGGAAGTTGTCCATTTCTTCTAGGTTTTCCAGCTTCTTAGCATATAGGTTTTCATAGTAGTCTCTAATAATTATTTGTATTTCTGTTGGGTCCATCGTGATGTTTCCTTTCTCATTTCTGATTCTGTTTACGTGTGTTGATTTTCTTTTTCTCTGAATAAGTCTGGCTAGAAGCTTATCTATTTTGTTTATTTTCTCAAAGAACCAGCTCTTGGTTTCATTGCTTTTTCTATTGTTTTATTCTTCTCAATTTTATTTATTTCTTCTCTGATTTTTATTATGTCCCTCCTTCTGCTGACTTTAGGCCTCATTTGTTTTTCTTTTTCCAATTTTGGTAATTGTGACAATAGACTATTCATTTAGGTTTGTTCTTCCTTCTTTAAATATGCCTAGATTGCTATATACTTTCCTCTTAAGTCTGCTTGTGCTGCATCCCACAGAAGCTGGAGCTTTGGATTGTTGTTGTCATTTATTTCTATATATTGCTGGATCTCCATTTTAATTTGGTCATTGATCCATTGACTATTTAGAAGCATGTTGTTAAGCCTCCATGTGTTTGTGAGCCATTTTGCTTTCTTTGTACAATTTATTTCTTTTTTATACCATTGTGGTCTGAAAAGTTGGTTGGTAGAATTTCAATCTTTTTGAATTTACTGAGGCTCTTTTTGTGGCCTAGTATGTGGTCTATTCTGGAAGATGTTTCATGTGCACTTGAGAAGAATGTGTATCCTGTTGCTTTTGGGTGTAGAGTTCTATAGATGTCTAATAGGTCCATCTGTTCTAATGTGCTGTTCAGTGCCTCTATCTCCTTATTTATTTTCTGTCTGGTGTATCTGTCCTTTGGAGTGAATGGTGTGTTGAAGTCTCCTAAAATGAATGCATTGCATTTTATTTCCTCCTTATGTTCTGTTAGTATTTGTTTCACGTATGCTGGTGCTCCTGTGTTGGGTGCATATATATTTGTAATGGTTATATTCTCTTGTTGGACTGACCCATTTATCATTATGTAATGTCCTTCTTTATCTCTTGTTACTTTCTTTGTTTTGAAGTCTATTTTGTCTGATACTAGTACTGCAACACCTGCTTTTTTCTCCCTATTGTTTGCATGAAATATCTTTTCCTATCCCTTGATTTTTAGTCTGTGCATGTCTTTGGGTTTGAGGTGAGTCTCTTTTAAGCAGCATATAGTTGGGTCTTGTTTTTTTATCCATTCACTGACTCTGTCTTATTTGATCGGTGTATTCAGTCCACTGACATTTAGGGTGATTATCAATAGGTATTTACTTATTGCCATTTCAGGCTTTAGATTCATGGTTACCAAAGGTTCCAGGTTACTTTCCTTACTATCTAAGAGTCTAACTTAACTCACTTAGTATGCTGTTAGAAACACAATCTAATAATTCTTTTCTATTTCTCCTCCTTTTTCTTTCTCTGTCATTCTTTATATATTAGGTATCATATTCTGTACTTTTTGTCTATCCCTTGATTGGCTTTAGGGATAGTCAATTTAATTTTGCATTTGCCTCGCAATCATCTGCTCCACCATCCTACCATGGTTTTACTACCTCTGGTGACAGCTATCCAACCCTAGGAACACTTCCATCTATAGCATTCCCTCCAAAATAGACTGCAGAGATGGTTTGTGGAAGGTAAACTCTCTCAGCTTTTGCTTATCTGGAAATTGTTTAATCCCTCCTTCAAATTCAAATGATAATCTCGCTGGATAAAGTAATCTTGGTTCCAGGCCCTTCTGCTTCATGGCATTAAATACATCATGCCACTCCCTTCTGGCCTGTAAGGTTTCTGCTGAGAAGCCTGATGTTAGCCTGATGGGCTTTCCTTTTATGTGATCTTATTTCTGCCTCTGGCTGCTTTTAACAGTCTGTCCTTATCCTTGATCTTTCCCATTTTAATTACTATGTGTCTTGCTGTTGTCTTCCTTCGGTCCCTTGTGTTGGAAGGTCTGTGCATCTCCATGGCCTGAGAGAGACTATCTCCTTCCCCAGATTGGGGAAGTTTTCAGCAACTACCTCCTCAAAGACACTTTCTATCCCTTTTTCTCTTTCTTCTTCTTCTGGTATCCCTATAATGCGAATATTGTTCCGCTTGGATTGGTCACACAGTTCTTTCAATATTCTTTCATTTTTAGAGATCCTTTTTTTCTCTCTGTGCCTTAGCTTCTTTGTATTCCTCTTCTCTAGTTTCTATTTCATTTATTGTCTCCTCCACAATATCCAACCTGCTTTTAATACCCTCCATCATGTTCTTTAACGATTGGATCTCTGACCTGAATTCATTCCTGAGTTCTTGGATGTCTTTCCGTACCTCCATTAGAATGTTGATGATTTTTATTTTGAACTCCCTTTCATGAAGAGTCATGAGGTCCATATCATTTAAATCTTTCTTGGGAGTTGTATTAACAGTTTTACTCTGGACAAGGTTCCTTTGGCGTTTCTTGTTTGTATATGGCGCCCTCTAGTGTCCAGAAGCTGTAGTCTCTGGAGCTGTTCAGCCCCTGAAGCAATGTCGGGGGTCGCAGGGGAGCGGTACTGGTGCCTAGGGGGAGGAAAGAGCTGTTCCCCACCTCCTGGCTCCTGTGCCTGTCTCTACTTCCTGAGCCAGTGGGCTGGTCACACAGGTATGTTTTTGTCCCAGAGTAGCCAGCTATGGATCTCTGCTTTCCACAAGCAGCCAGAATCCCAGTCTCCCCAGGAACTCTGCCTGTATTAACTTTCTAACCCAGTAGTCATGCGTGTCTCATGAAAGCACCATGAAATGTAGGTTTGTGCTCCCAGCGCAGATCTCCCAAGCTAGGTTTTCAGTCCCAAGCCTTCCACTCCCTCCCTGCTCTGTTACTCTTCCTCCTGCCAGTGAGCTGGGTGGGGGAGGGTCTCGGGTCCTCTGGAGCCACAGCTCTGGTACGTTACCCGGTTTGGTAAGGTCTGCTCTTTTCTCCAGGTTTATGCAATCTGAAGCCATTCTCTTTCTTGTTGCTCTCTCAGGATTAGTTGTGCCAATTATATTTTCTATTTGTTTCCAGTTTTAGGCAGAAGCCTCTGTCTCTCCTCTCACGCCGCCGTCTTTAATCCCCTAGTTTCAGATTTTAGATGGGAAAAAATGTTGAGAAATTATACCAAATCACCAATATAGGATTAAAAATTCTAAATGTATTTATA
This sequence comes from Manis pentadactyla, assembly GCF_030020395.1. Taxonomy (NCBI): domain Eukaryota; kingdom Metazoa; phylum Chordata; class Mammalia; order Pholidota; family Manidae; genus Manis; species Manis pentadactyla. Next base: position 24,188,629 of record NC_080023.1, read on the forward strand.
AAATACCTAATTGGCAGCTAAAGCTCACAGCCAACAGTTTTAGGAATATCCAACATTAATTAGGTATTATTACTTCCACACTGTACAGACAGTATATTAATATCATTGTTTCAATGGCTAAATAATCAGGGCTATTAGATCTTAAACACTATGACTCATTTCTCTGAAAAATGTGAAGAGCTATGCACTGATAAAAATATTTTTTCTTCAGCATGCTCAAATATCACAAGTATATTTTAATAGGAATTATGTACTATTGACTTGGATTCAACATGTGTTATTTCATAAAGCAAAACTACAGGAACCATACTTGGCAGGAAAGTCTCCTTCAAAAATTTAACAGTCAGGTATTTAAAAGTTATTAGGACTTCCCTTCAACCATGTTTAATATATGCCTTAAGGAAGTAACTAATTCCTGAACTTATTAATACAGTTATACCTTCCACAAAATGGATAGACTTATTATTTAAGAGGAAAATGTTAATAAGTCTTACTTTAATCTCAAAAAGTTATATTTCCACTTTATACCCTTTTTCTTCTCACCATATGGATTATTTCCAAGTGCATCCTAATTGGAAAGGAGAACATGTGTGGGACATCTGCATGAAAAACACAAATAAACATTTCAATGACTTAATATTTGGTATTGATGGGATAGAAGTATTTGAAAAAATTGAAAAGAAAATATATTTATAGTTACAAATTACTGGCAGCTAAAACACATCATACAGATAATATTTATGGAAATTGTACTAATAAAATAATAATACAATTATAAAAATAATGGAAGGGTTGTTTTTATTGTTAGCTAATAAGTATAGTGTCTTGTTTGGGAACAAAATATTTCTTTGACCACTGTTAAGTCATTCAAATAAATCACAAACAATAAATAGTTTAGTAAAAGTGCAAAATAATTATTTTGCCTTGAATCTTTTACAAATGTGCACATGACAAATTATGTATTTAACTAATAAAGTAAAAATAAATAGAAAAGTAACAGTAAAGCTCAAACCATTATATTGAGTTTCTGTATTATATTGTTTCGATAGACTGAGAAGTTAAATAAAAAGTGGTGTTTGGTATGTCTTCTAGGATTGATGTGAGCTGAAGCAGAAGCTTTATCTGCTGCTAATAGTGATAGGATGTGTCTCTAGGAGTCATGATCTTCAATGATTTCAGAAATAAAATTTTGTTGAAGCAGAACACTGCTGTTTATACACTTACATGACAAGAGAATGTGAGCAATGCTTGTGTCACTAATATAAATCAGGCTGCCCCAGTTACAAGCTTGTGGTCATTTTCTGTTTGTGGCAAAACTAAAGTGATCCATTATTGAAATGTATTACTCAAAATATACCAACATATGTATCCTGGGATTATTTGCCTTCTACATCTTGGTATCTGAGCACCAATCACTGCATTTTATTCTTTTAGGGCTCTTTTTGATCCTGAGCTTAGATTTATGATAAGAGATTCATCAATCAAACTGGCATTGCTTTTAGTCACATTTGGGGGAGGGGAGCATTGTTTAATTTAATCAACAAATGCATGTGTTTTACTCCTCTATATGTAACTAGAGGCTGCATTACTTTTAACAGTTTACTTCAGAGGTTTTCAGAAGACTGTTATTATTTATACAAATGCATTTGAATATTGTTGCCAATTAACACTTGAAATGAAGAGAAGGCTACACAAGATATTCCAGAAGTTTAGTTCACCAATACTGGTATATCTGCTACTTACAGCTCTCCTCAAATAGCAGGCTACTTGACTGCTGTTGCCAACTGGATTTGCTTAACTATTATTTCCCTTTAGCCAAAGGCACAGAATGTGGAAAATCTATATCTAAGGGCTTTGGCAGAAGCTCAGCTATTTATCATTTGTGTGAGGATCAAGCAGGCCAGGTGTACTGTTTATTTTAACGAAGCCAATATCGAGAAGGGAGTGCAGAATAACAATATGAAGCGTTATTCACTTACTCTGCCCCTTGTGTGCAGTTGCAAGAATGTTGGACTTCCCTAGCTGATACTAAAGCCTCGGCTTTAATTCATTTTCACAAATGCTTACAGTACAGAAGCCACTGACACCACTCACACTACACATTTATATTTTTTAATACAATGTTTCTTTTAGGAAAAAGAAATGGCCATGTTTCCTGATTCACACGATGCCCAGGACCACAAAACAAAATATATATAGATACATATATCCTGAGGAAAAACGAAGATTGAGATCCAGAGGCAATACGGATGGTAATTTCACAGGCCCTTTCCTTCTTTCACATATGCGTTTGGCACAAATCCAGTTACAAATACTTCGAAGCCTCAGTATTGAGGTGTGGTGAGAGTTGGGGTTACCCTTCAAAGCGACGAGCAATAGTGCTGATAAGGATAAAGATGGCCTCTCTGACACTGAAGCAGTATGTGGCAGTAGCAATGGCAAGAATTCACACGACAGAGAAACGGGTGGCATTCTGCAGAAGACAGATGCTACTTTAATACCCAGCACCCTACCCTGCTCCTCACCCCTGTCATTTGGGAATGTTCAAGGATTACTACTCCAAGGCCATGTATATCAGATTTTTGAAGAAGCCCTCTTAACACTTTATCAAGCTGGTAAAAATATGATAAAAGGGAACAGTCCCCTCTTACCTGTAGTCTTCCTTTTCATGCCTAAGACCAATGGTCAGCTGCTGTCCAGAAGCAGATGATCTTTCTTCAGATGCAATGTCAGAGGTCAACTGAAGCCAACCGAAGTCACGACGCCAACATCTTACTTCACCTCATCTTACTTCACCTTACTTTACCTCATCACAGAGGCGTTTTATCATCTCACAAGTCACAGGAAAACACAGTATAATAATATATTTTGTGAGAGAGAGGCCAAATTCATGTGACTTTTATTGTAGTTTGTTTTAATTATTCTATTACTAGTCATTTTTGTTAATCTCCTACTGTGTCTAATTTATAAGTAGACTTTATCATAGGGATGCATGCATACGAAAAAACAGTATGTAGAGAGTTTAGTACTATTCTCAGTTTCAGGCATTCCCTGGGGGTCTGTGTCACTTGGTTATAAGGGAAGACTCACTGGATTTTCCCCTAATCCCCCAAGTTTGGTTACTTCCTTATGTTTCACACAATAGTAAACACTTTGACTCCATGCCTCAGAGTCAGTAATTCTGAAGACAGATTTGACAAGGCAGATTATCACTCCATCTATCCACTAATGTAAAATGTAACACCTCCTTTGCCAGGCTGTGTTCCAGACAATACGGAAGCTTAACATTTAGTGGGAAAAATGGAGAAACACAGTTCTTCCTAAATAATTCCTATTATTATATTTCTTATAGTGCAGGCAGTTTAAAGGTAAACTATCCATTAAGGACACCATCTTGCACTTGTGGAGATAATTTTAATACATAAGTAAATCCCAAGATGAAAAGATGTTTGAAGCGGTTACCAAACACGGCAAAGCCTCTTCCTAATTAAGAGCTTCTGCATTATCTACTGTCTCTCTGGAGTGCCCTAACCCAGAGAGTTGCCTGGTAAATTCCTCATTTCATTTGGGTCTCTGTTCAAATGTCACCTTGTCAACAACCTTTCTTGAGTAAAATGTAGCTTATCAATCAATAATCCTATCTTGCTTACTTTCACTCATAGTGCTTTTACCTTCAGCAAGACGTGTGAACACACATTCATACACACCTGTTATTGTCTGTCTTGCCCCACTGGAATAAAAGCTTGATGACCTCTGGAGCTTTCTCTGCTTCACTATCCCCAATGTCTAGAATGGTGTCTGGGGAACAGTACATAGCCAGTAAATATTTGCTGAATGATTATCTATTTATTTATTAACCGGTTGCTTCATGAGAAAATGAGTTGTGTCCTTGTAGTTTAGGTGGTCTATCACATAACTATTCCTGAAACTTCACCCTTGACTTTAAAATATGTTCAGCTGTACTTATTAAAAGTCAATTAATATATATACCAAATCCCTGTCCTAAAAACTACTAAGCTACCATGACAGGTACTGCTATGTGTAGGTATATATGCACACCTAAAAATAAGATTGAACACATGCAATTCTACTATATATTTCTTAACAGTTGCAAAATGAAACATAAAACTAAATATTTTAATAAAACTGATCCATAATTTAACATATTATTGGCTGCTTTACTGTGTTGTTTCTGAAATGCTTTATTGTGCATAATTGATATATACTAAATGTCACATGGTTAAATTACACAATTTTTAAAGTTTTGATATATGGATATACCTATGACACAATCAACACATTCAAGATAATGAGCATATCCATCACTGAAAATGATTTTATCATGTATGTTTGCCACCCCTGCTCTGAGTTCTTCCTTATAACGCTTTCCCAGAGAACCACTGATCTGTTTTCTGTCACTATAGATTGCTTTGTTTATCTAGAATTTAGAGAAAAGGAGCCATATATTGTGTACCTTTTATGTTTTTTTTTTTATCACTTAGCATGCTTATCTTCGTTTGTCATCACTGTTGAGAACATCAATCGTTTATTCCATTTTATTGCTAGGTACTCTTCTATTGACTGAATATATCAGTATATCCATTCTTTTGTTGATGGATATTTAGGTTATTTCCAGTTTTAGGCTTTTACAAATAAAGCTACTATGAACATTTAACCACAAGATTTTGTATGGACATATGTTTTCATTTCTGATAACCAAATAACTATGAATAGAATGGTTAGATTATATAGGAGGTATACATGTAACATTTTAAAAATTGCCAAACCTTTTTTTTCCTAAAGGGATTGGTTCACTTAAATCCCTGCCACAACCAGAGTATGGGAATTGCAGTTACTATGCATCCTCACCTACACTTGTAATACTCAGTCTTTTTAATTTTATCAGTTCTAATGGGTTTGTAGTATCTGTAAATGTTTTAACCTACATTTTCGGAATGACTAAAGGTGAATATTTTTTCATGTGTCTATTTGCCATCTTATGAAATGTGAAGTGTTCTCTCTTATGAAGATTCATGAAGTGTGTTCAAATCTCTTGCTCATTTAAATTGTTTGTATTTTTGTTGAGTTTGGAAAGATCTTTATATAGTATGGGTACAGGCCATTTTGCAGATAAGTGAGTTACAAATCATTTCTTTCAGATTACGGCTTGCCATTTTATTCTCTTATTAGTGTCTTTTGAAGATTAGAAGTTTTTAATGTTACTAGTCCATTTTATCAATTTGTTCTTTCATGGATTATGCTTTTTTGGTCATACCTAAGAAATCTCTAATTCAAGGTTACAAAGATTTTCCCCTATTTTATCTAAATTTTGTAGTTTTAGAGTTTACCATTAGGTGTATGACCCAGTGTAAGTAATGTTTTTATTACTACACAACATGCGGATCAAAGGTCTTTCTTTGCATATGGATAGCAATTATTCCATTGAAAGGCTATATTTTCTCCACTGGGTAGCCTTTGAAATTTTATCATAAATGTGTCAGAAATGTGTAGGTGTAGTTCTCAACTCTATATTCTGAGTTATTAGTCCATTTCTTTATCTTGCTGCCAACATCACACACACTTTTTTGCATTCTTTCTTATTTTTTTTCTGTTACCATTAAACGTTTTATGTATGTTAAAAAGCCCAAACTGAATTGCTGTCATTTTGTTTTAACAAAAAAATAATATACTGGTTATTATTACGCTTAAAGAGCCAGTTGTCTTTAAAAATCTATATAGATACATTTTTCTGTTGCTGTGTTCATCTATAGTTCTACCAATTATTATTATTCTGTCTGGAGAACTTGGTTTACATTTCTTGAAATGAGAATATGCTAGTGGTGAATTCCTCTAGCTCTTTTATTTCTCAAAATTCCTTAGTTCTTAAATTTTGAAAGCTCTTTTTCAATGAGTATAGATTTTTAGGTTGACAGTTTCTTTTCGTTTATTTCTTTCAGTACTTTAAAAATGTTGCTCTACTGCTTTTTTCTGTTTTTTTGAGTCATATGTAGATCTGCTCCCATTCTTATTCTTGATTGTAGGTACATAATATGTCTTTTTGTCCTTTGGCTATATTGAGATTTTTTTCCTCATCACTGGTTTTGAGAAATTTGAGTATGACATGTGTTGGTATAATTTCTTGTTTCATTTACTTAGATTTTATTGAGATTCTTGAATCTATAGGCACATAGTTTTCAGTGAATTTGAAAAATTTCACACATTATTTCATAAAAAATTTTTACCACCCATTCTCTCTTTTGGGGACTTGAGTTAACTCTTCATTAGGGTGTTTAACATTGCCCCACATTTCAAAGAAGCTCTGTTCACCTTTTTTTTCTTTTCACTCACTTTACTCCCTGTGTGTCATTTTTATTATGTCTATTGCCATGTTTTCAATTCACTAATCTTTTTTTTCCTGCAATATCTAACCTGCTGTTAATTCCTTTTTTTTTTGTATTTTTCATTTTATACACTATAGTTTTATGTATTACAAATTAATTTAGTTTTTAAAAATTTTCATTTCTCTAACTTTTGAGTACCTGGAATTTAGTTATAACTGTACTGATGTATGTACTTGCTAATTCTAACATCTGAGACTTTGAGTTGGTTTAATTCATTTACTTATATTTCATGTTTAGTTTTATGTTCCTGCTTCTTTGAGTAATTGGCAATTTTCCTTTGATGTCAGACATTATAGATTTTGCTTTGTTCAGTGTTAGATACTTTTGTGCTCCAGTAAAAGTTCTTGAGCTTCTTACATGATGCAATAAAGTTACTTGGAGACAATTTGATCCTTTATCTTCTTGATTTTGAGATTTTTTTTAGTGAGGATACTGACAATGCTCAGTCTGGGACTAATTAATCCTCACTACTTAAGTAAAACTTTTCTGAGTATTCTACCTAAGGCTCCAAAGGATCATATTTTCTGTTCTGATGGGTGGAACTGGGCACTCTATTTCACTTTGCACAAGCAGACAAGTTACTGTTCCAGCTAATCTTTTTAGGTGCTTCTTTCTTTGAACCAAGCATATTCTTCATATACATGGGCTTGCAAGTTCTAATCTGAGTACTCAATACCTGCAGCAAATCTCTGAGGTTCCCCTTGTGCTGCTAACTCCTCAGCAGTAATTTCCTCCTCAAATCCAATGTTTTGTTTTGTTTTTACACTTTTTTTTCTAGAATGACCAAAAGAATCTAATGGACTCCCTCTCATTTTGTCCTTTCTAAACAATGGCTTGTAAATTGTCACAAAACATTAAACCTGAGCAATCATAAGACTCATCTTCTCCTTATTTTTATAATTTTTTGTATTTCCCTATTTCCTTAATCTATTCCTTATTATCTTTTATTTCCTGACGTCCAGTGTTTTGAGATCTATTGTTCCAATTATTCCTTCCATCTGTTGATCATTTTAAGCATGGAGCAATCTGATGCTCATGGTTATTACTCCATCTTGCCCTGAGAAACTTAGCCACCTTGACTTTTCTAGACAATCTCCTCACTTTCCTGAATTAAGGAAAGAAGACTACCAGGCTCTTAATATTCTCCTCCTGAAATGTGTACTTGGAGAAAGAAAGAGAGAGACAGAAAGGGATTTATTTTAAGGAGTTGGCTCATGCATTGTAGAGGCTTTATAAATCCAAAATCTTCGGGGTGGGCTGGCACACTGAGGACCCAGGGAGGAGCTAAAGTTTGTGTCTAAAGAGAGTCTGATGGCAGAATTTCTTCTTACTCAAGGAACAATAGTGGGTCCCTATTAAGGCCTTTAGCTGATTGCATGAATCCCACCCATATTGTGGAGGGTAATTTGCTTTGCTCAAAGTCCAAACTGTAGATGTTAATTTCCTCCAAAACACACCTTTATGGGAACATCCAGAAGACATGGATATTTTGAGAGCCATTAAAAAATATATTTTATTGTTTTTTGTTTTTGTTTATCTTATTTTCCAAGGGGAAAAATAAATCTGGTCTCTATCACTTCAGTTTGACTGAAAGCAGAAGATTCTGACTGTGCCTGTGTTTTACTAGACCAAATTCCTGTGTCACAAAATTGGAGAATTAATTTAATAAGTGTTAGTATAAAGGAATCCATGTGGAAATCTAGAAAAAAACTTTAAACTTAGAAGTTTGTTATTAGGCTGCTCAGCCATATCTCATTTTTTGAAGGGTATTTTATTTAAAGTTAATATATCTAGGTTATATTGTGTGAAAGGGAACAATTTCTAAATTATTTATTACTTTTTTTCCTTGTTATTTGTAAATTCATCAGGGGCTATTACAAAAAGAAGATAAATACATAAAATCAATCAAAATTCTTGGGTGTCAATGTATGATTTGTGTATTGCAGCAATGGATAAAAGTTTCCTTTTATTAGAGAAAAACTTAACTAAGCTCATATACAATTGGCTATATTTATAGGACTGTGTATCAGATCTACAAATACATTTCTTGGTTAGATTGGAAACTCCTTGCCCCACCTCCCTATTATAAATATGTAATTTTACAGTCATAGTTATAAGAAAAATAGACGAACTACCAGTAAAGCTGAAATTATCTTTAGCCTCATTTGAGGAAAAAAGGAGTGAAAAGGATAATGTAACATCAAAACAAAATCACTGATCCAAATATAGAAGCATAATGAATGTAATTTCCCTTTCTTTAAGAAAATCTCCAGCAACAATCTCTTCCCTTTTGCTATTCAACTAAGTTATTGCTTGTGAAGTTAATGCATCTTTCACAGAAAAGCATTACAGCTTTTAATGTAAAAAAACAGTATATTCTACCATAATGGTTTTCTTTGTATAACCAGATTGCCCTTCAATACTTTATCTTTGATCATAAAACCACAGCTATATAATAGAGGATAAGTAATGCAAATTAATTTTAATTCATAATTATGTGTATAATAGATCACTGAATAAAAAGTTAAGTACAAATTAATGCAGGAAAACATAAAAGATATTAATATACCACAATGCTTTTACTAATTTTAGCATCATCCCTGTTATTTTTCAAGATAATTATATATTTGAAGGTTCTATTTTGTTTTTCTTTTCTTATCCACTCATTTATTGAAAAATAAAATGATATTTAGAATCTCAGAAGAGTAAAATCCATTGTTGATAGAACAAATTTAAGCTCATTACTGGTATTTGTCGAAATTGTTACACGGGTCTAATCACAGATTTTTGTCATTACCACCAACTTTGTCAGGCATGGAAACTGCTACCACAGGGGATGATATGAAGAGAAAAACAAGGTGACTGAAATAGAGACAATGTTTTCTGGGGTGAAAAGTGAGACTTCATTAGAAGAATACCTATTATTTAGCAAATTATCATATGCATCATCTAATTTAATCATCACAATCCTCATCAAGCTGTAATTTTTCCTATAATAAAACGAATATTTGAAACCAGAGCTCTTAACTATGAACTCCGTGATTCAGTTATTATTACACAGAACTAAGCTAATGCTTTCCATAGAGGCAGTGGTTGCGAACTATTATAGCTATTTGGACGTGGACTTTTACTCAGCTCTGAATCCAAGTTTTTTACTAGAGAGATTGAATGTGAGATGTGATTAAAGAAGAATATATAATACAACATTTATTTAACTTCATCTTAACTTATTTTTATATTACTTTTCTAAAAGTATTATGAGAATGTTCTATGTGGTGAATAATCACAGTAGCAGCAATAAAAATGCCAAAAATGTTTTTGAATTAGTTTTTATCTGAATAAATGAATTACTTAATAACTAAATACATTGTTTTCAAGTCCTTTCTTTTGAAAGCTTGCTTCAGGCTTTCAGGTCTCAAAATACTTTATTTGGTCTTTGGTCCTCTATCACTTCTTTTCTCTATTTTAATTATCTATAGCATGGCTATGACATTTTATAATTGCTGTTATTTTTATTGTTATTTTATGTATTTACTCATATTCTGATTTTTTAACATATGAACATGGATCAGATGAGTGTTTTGTATTTTCATAAATTAAAAATTCCTAATTTTATTCATATAAGTTGCAGTTATATTATCAATGCTTCTCATTCACTGTTATTCATTAAATTATTCAGCAAGTAATTACAGAATCATTACTCTGTAGGGAAGGGGTGGGAGATATCTCCCAGCTGTGCAGGGCAAGGATGTGATATACTGAACCTATGGTGTTCAGAATTTAAAGGATCATAAGTTGACCTGAGAGACTGGGACTTCTCAGTCTGCCTGACAATATTAAAGGGTACAGTGAAAACAGTCCTATTGTACTTGAGGGTGATAGTGGTGGAAAGGCTAAAACAGTTGGGGCTAAGGAGTGGGTTTTTGAGTAAGAGGGACAAACTCTTGATTTCAGAGGCTTTCCCATGACTTATGAAGTTATCAGTTAAATTTGTTACTCTTCCCTTTGGCAAAACTAGTCATTAAGCCAGAACCATTCAGTTTATTCTTTATCATATTAATGAAGTTATATTCATAGAAAATAAGATTTACAAATTTTGTAAATTTGGACAAATTACTCAAACTTCCTAGGCTTCTTTAGTTTCTTTATCTAATACTAGGTATAATAGTATCTCATAGTCCCTTACCATCAAACATTTTTTGTGTGGTCTGAATGAATTAATTCAAGTAAACACCTAAAACATTTCCTGACATTGAAAATGCACCTCGGTAAATACCAGCTAAATGGTGAAAAAGAGAGGAGGAGGAGGTTGCTGTTTTAAAGTTATTTCAGGCTCTTGTCTGTTTTTTCAAGCATGTGCTTTGACCTCTGTGTTATTTTATATTTTTCCAGGAGCATGCATACACCCATATCCTATTCTCCTGATTACACGATTAGTACTTGTTACCTTGTTCATTTTTCTGGAACCCCATAAAAACATTGGCAGTTTTTCAATATGTTGATGATTTATTAACAAACTTTCTTCTTTTTAGCTTTGATCATAAAGCAGGATCATTCAAAGCAGGACATTCCTTGTATCTATTTGTGGTGCTGGTTGCATAAAAAAAAATATTTTAGGCACAAGATAGAAGCCAGGGGTACTTTTACTGATTTGGGCTAGGTTAGATTTTATTTTACTAAAAACAGTCAGTGAGGGTGGATTTGGGGAACCAGAAACTTAAAAGGTCATTCAGTAAAGGTTTTCTTCCTGTCTTTTCTTCAGTTCGGCATTCTTTATCACTATATTGATGTAAGCCTTGTTTACCCCTTCGGTGACTGATAGTCTCTGGGCCCTCTGCCTGAAATGACAGTACACATCTATTTGACCAAATTCTGAGTCTGTTAAAAAGGGTTTGGGAACAGCTGTGGTATTTTAGTCCTTTTACATAGATGGTATCTTATTACCACACCAATTCTACATCTTTGTGTTTACTCTCTCTTCCTGTATAGTAAACAGCAATGAACAGAACACTGATAACAATTAGAGCAAATTTATTGTGCAGGAGTAAATGTTGCAGTCAATTATTTTATACTTAGCTGTGAGAAAAGGATATATATTCCCTTTTATCTTATTGGCTTGAGCATAATGGATAAGCTCTATTATTTTAATATTTTTATTTTTATGATATTATTTTAATATTTTAACCTCTTTTTATTAAATCACCTCTTTAAAGAGTTGAAACATCCCACTAAAATATGGCAGGAATTCAAAGTCCTCCTGTATCCTACGTTAATAACAATATTCCCTCTTATTTTCCTACATTTAAAATAAAAGGAATGAATATGCTTAAGAGGGCAAATAAAAGAAGGGAGAAATGTGGGATTCACATATAAATCAAGTATAAAAATCAAATGAACAATCATATCTGACTTGATTGTTTATAGTTCATGATGCGTGATAAAAACCAAAAGTTTCTGTGATATGACTGCCCTTGCACTGTTCACCATGTAAGAACTTATTCACTATGTAAGAATTTGTTCACCATGTAAGAACTTGTTCTTTATGCTTCAGAAGATTGGAGACTGTTGAGAATTAGGCTTGGGGTTGATTAATGATTGTGCATTGAGTCCTCTATACAGAATTTTATTGTTGTTAACAACCATTTGATCAATAAATATGAGAGATGCCCTCTCAAAAAAAAAAAGAAATGTATATGTCTGGTTATGATTGGATATTTATTTTGAAATGTTTACATATCATATATCTACATATATGTCTTATTTTAGTTTGTTTGAAATAAATATTCTATTAAATAAAAGATACTATTATTTAGTTCATAAGCTAACTCAAATACAGACACTGGTATTTGATGAAATAGCTTGTTTTTTAAGACTTGTGTAGAATGACTTTCATGGTGAATGAGATTGGGTCCTTAGTAAGTAAAAACTATTAAGGCTGCAACTATGAATTTTGCTTAGGACAAATTTTAATGTCTCAAGAGATGTGAATTGGTTTAGATCTTTACAAGGGAGGAAAATAAAAGAGTCTCTCCTATCACCAAAAGAAAAAAAAAAGTTTTTCTAGAAGAAAGCAAATGTATCTTGAAATATATCATCTTGTTATTTAACTATGTGTCAACAAATACTTATTTTGATCATATTGTTAAAAGAATCATGTAGGCTATTAAAAACATAAAGATGTAACTAGCCTGAAACATTTTACAACATATTTGTGAAGGCAAGTTCCCTACATGTCAAAATAAATATCAAAGCATAGTCAATACAATACATATATTAGGGACCAACTAAAAGGTGTTGTCAAAAAAAAAAACTTCCTATCTCTTATTAACTGTCCATTTATTTCAAGTAACAATCATCTACCATAGTAACTACTGTATATTATTATCTGAAAGTTTTCCTAATACTTAAGAGTACAGAGCAAATGACTTATTCTTGTTTTATCTCAGCAGACAAGGTTAACAGACATCACTCAAAGATGTTCCTTTTATTTTACCTGACTTTAAGCTGGTTTGAAAAGTGAATCCTTAAATAGACATTAATGAAGAAACTTTTAAGTCATTGTCAGGTTTAATTTACAGGTAACGTTATCTAAATTTTCAGTTAACCCATGATATCACATTAGTATTGCAGTTTCACCTAGTTTTTAGAGTGAAAAACAGAGGTCTGATTATTACAGTTCAAACCAGACATCTATGAGGAGAGGAATGTGCGAAAATTAAAATCCTGTCAGAATTATATACAAACTGAAAACTCTATTTTTAATAAAATTATTTTTTGAACCTATCATAAATTCACAGTAACAAAATCAGAACAAATTCACGCCTAGTATTTTAAGGAAAAAGTGAAATTGTGGTGAATAATTTCCCAAGTCTGAAATAACGAAAACAATACAGAGAACATAATGATCTTCTAACCTGAATTGTCTTCACTAGAAACTCACAAGGCTGATATTAACACATGTGACAACTCAACCAAGAGACACACTAACATATTTTGTCTTTGTAAATATGTATTATATTAAATTATGATACAGAAATTCAACAGAAATAGAGCAGTCTCGAATAACTAATGAAACAATAGTTCTCAACCTATTTTATTCACTTTTAACTGTGGAACTTGATACCTGAATTAAATATATTTTAATTCAGAGCAGCGAGAGGAAAGAAGTAAATAGCATAGCCAATAAATTTACATGTTCTATCAATAAAAAGAGCTGTGTTTGCTGTGTTATAATATTGTTTTATTTATTCTTCCATCTTATTTTAGATAAAAATTGCTAAATTATTTATAGAGAAAACACTTTCTATTTGTAATCCTAATCCTAGAAATAAAATTCAGGGGCACTGATAAGCTTGATTACAGGTACAATTGCTTAAGATGTTTGCAAATATCTTGCAGAGATTCATTTCTTGTCACAACCATTTTATGCATATCTCTAAATGAAAAGCCTATCTTTTATATATTTCAAAGAGCCATCTTACTAATAGAAAAGGTGTCATTTATTCAGCTTTGGGTTACCTGTCTATAAGTGCATTGGGCTGCAGCAAAATGCACTTCCCCTGGAGTCTCCTCAATGACCTCCACTCTCAGCTATATTTGAAACTTCTCATTCCACCAGCTACTTAACATCAGCATATCAATATTCTTTTTCCACACAAAACTTAATAAAACAAACAAATGAAAAAGTTTTATCTGATCCACATAAAAGTTTCCATTAAATTATTATTTTCCCTCAAATTTGCAGGCAAGCTTTCAATATTCTCTCAAGGCACATGTTCATACATTTTCACCTTCTTTAGCTCAAATTTTCTCCTCCACTTGCTGCAGAGTAGCTTCTTCTCAACACTTAAGAACCACCTCTTGTTTGCATAATCAAGGTTTTGTTTTCCCTTAAACCCTGTGTTTGATTTGGCAGTGATGACTACTGTGTTTTGAGTCATTCTATTTCTTCAGTTCCCATGATATGATATCCTACTTACCTAGCTACTTCTCAAGTTAGGTTTCTCTTTCTCTGTCCATTCTTTAGTTTGTGATACTTCTTGAAGATTTTTCTTCAAGCTTTTATTTCCACTCTGAGGTTTCTTTGCCCCTACAATCTCTCCACAACCATTGATCTGATACTGTAAGGCTACACACTGGTGATTCCCAAATCCAAATCTCCAAGCCTTACTGCACTAATGATCATGATATTAACATATTCATCTTCTTTTAAATATCTGCATTTAAATTTACAAAAAGCTCAAAATAGTAATTTTTCACCTTCTCCTGAAAAATACAAAAAGGTGGAAATAATGGCCAGTTTTGTTTTGTGGCAACAATAAGCTTGAGCTATGAATTTGTGCCCTTTTTAAATAGAACATGTCATAGGCCTTGGAGTCACTTGAGTTTTAGAACCACATTAAATTAGAGAGAGGCAGATTTGGAGCCAAATAGACCAGTGGATTTTGTCTAAATGAGTTAGTCAAGCTCATTTAATGTGTCTCCATCAATATGTACTATAAAATGGGAAACAAAATGCATACTTGCTAGACTTTGGATAGAATTAAAAAGTATTTTTTCTCATCCCTTTATTTATTAGTGACATTTATGTATACTTACGTAGCACCTACAATGTACTATGCATTAAAGCTGAATGTTAGAGAATACATATGGCTTTTGCTCCATGGAACTTGGTATGTGGTATCATATTTTATGTGGTACATAAAATAACGATGCTATAGTTAGGGTCATTAGATTAAAATTTGTGGATAATGTCTGGTATATATTAAACAGTTGATAAAAAACTAGTTATTTTAATCTTCTGTAAATTAACTTGGAGCATAGATTTCCTAGAAATTAAAAATCAAATGCATTACATTTAAAGTAGGAAAATTAGAAAATTTAGCCACAGTAGGTGTTTTATTTTGAAGTTAATGCTGTGACTATTCTTTTTCTATTCAAGTGTTTCTGTACAAAGCGTTAGGATGCACATTATCCATATTTTCAATTTTTACAATGCACACATAAAATTAGGTAATTGTGTTTGTGTGTGTGTGACTTTATGAAAAATTCATAATATGCTAATTATCAGTCTTTTTTCCCAAAGAAGCAAACTATAACTTTGCTTCTCAGAGGAATAGCAAAGGTAAATGGACTGCCAGTAAATAAAACAGGAAATAATTTTTGCTGAGAAAAGGTAATTTGTGTAACTCTTTTAAAGATAGTTTTATTTCTGTAGCTTATTTTAAATAATTTATCAATATAAGTAGGTGCTTTAAATGTCTACTGGAATGAGACTTGCTCTATTTCTTTAGCATTATAAAAGTGCACATTCTATGTCTGTGGGAAATAGCATATTTAAATAAATTCTAAGGACACCTTTTATTAACTATTAGAAAAATAAAATATGAACATTTTCATATCTCATGTCTTTCAGTGAATTTAAAAAAAACGTATACTTACAGTTTCTGGTTCTGCACATAAGGACTCCACTTTAACAAGTAAGAGGAAAGGGAGAGCATTGAAGAAGAAATAAGTGAAGGTAAAATTAAAATTTTATGTTCCTTATTTTTAATCGATACAACGGATAACAATTTATTCAAAATAAGAGCAACAGTGTATTCTATTTTATCTGCTTCCATATGTATGATATGCTTATGTCTGCTTACACGTAAGTGAAATGAATGACAAGTAATGACAAAAGGGACAGAGGGAAGGAACTAGGATCATTTTATTACAAAATAACAAACTATCCATGAAAGATATAGACCCATAGAAGATCCATATGGTTTCTGCCCTTATGGAATTTAATTCTATGTAGTGCATAAAGTAATTATGTTATGGTATCATTAAATGAAAATTTATAACTATGGAAATTATGAAAACTATAACACTACCTATGAAGTTGTACAGTGTTATCTGAAAATGGATTTAGATTAGTTCTAAATGTATATTGAAAACACTAGGACAACTGCTAAAAAAAAAAGGTAAAACAAGGAGTGTAACTGATATGTTGAGAGAAAATGGTATCAGACAAAATCCTCAATTAAATCAAGCAAGGTGGAAAAAGAGTGGATGACAAACATATACAAACAAGGGAAACAAGTAGAAAACAGAAATGAATATGGTGAATACTAATCCAACTATTTCAATAAACTCTTTGAATATCCAGGCTCTAAATACACAATTAAAAGTCAGAGATTGTCAGCGCATATCAAAACACACAACCCGTCTTTATGTTGTCTACAAGAAAGCCACTTTAAATATAGGACGCAAATACTTCAAGAGTAAATGTATGGAGAAAAATACACCATACTAATGCTAATCAGAACAAAGTAGAATAATTGTAATTTTTCAATATAAAGACTTTAAAATATGGAAAATGATCAGAAATAAGGAACAGCATAACATCCAGGGGTCTATTCTCCTAAAAAGTATAATTCTCAATATTTATGCACCAAACAATGTTAAACTACATGAGTCAAACAATAATACAACTACAAGGAAAAACAAATAAATCCATTATTACACTAGGAGACCTTAATGCCTCTCTTAGAAATGGACAGATCAAGAAGCAGAACATTAGTAAGGATATCTTTAAACTCTACTGAATGTAATTGGCATCTATAGACTAATTCATCCAACATTCTCCTCAAGTTGTCCTGGAACATTTACCAAGATAGACCACATTCTTAGACATAAAATTCATCTTTCTATTTAAAAGAATAGAAAACATATGATGTCTTCTCTCAGATCACAGTGGAATTAAACTAGAAGCCAGTAACAGAATATAACTAAATGAAAAAATTCCCAAACAAGTGGAGATTAAGTAACACATTTCTAAGTAACATGTGCATCAAAAAAAGAAACTGATTGTAAAATTTCTTTGGAAAGGCAAAAGATCCAGACTGGCAAGCAGAATATTGAAAGAAGAAATAACGACACTACCAGATTTCCAGACTTACTAGAAAGCTATAGTTATCAAGATAGTGTGACTTGGTAAAACAATTTACAAATAGACCAGTGGAGCAGAATAGAGAGCCCAGAAATTGCTCCACTCAAATACAGTCCACTGATCTTTGACAAAGGAACAGAGGAAATACAATGGAGCAAAGATAGTATTTTCAACAAGTGTTGCTGGAACAACTGGAAATCCACATGCAAAATAAACAAAGACAAAAACAAACAAACAAAAAAACAAATATGATTTAACTCAAGATTTAATTCAAATATTTAACTCAAAATGGATCATAGACCCAATGGGAAAATCAGAACTATAAAACTCTTAAAAGATAATGTAGGAGAAAATTTAGATGGTGGTGCCTTTTTAAATACAACACCAAAAACATGATCCATTAGATAATAATTGATAAGTTGGACTTCAGGAAAATTGGAAACTTCTGTACTATGAAAGACAATGTCAACAGAATGAGAAGACTAGCTACATACTGGGAGAAAATATTTGCAACAGTCTTAAGCAAATTACAAATAACTCTTAAAACTCAACAAAAAGAAAATAAGAAAAACAAATTTAAAAGTATTAACAGACATCTCACAAAGAAGATACACAATTGGAAAATAAGTATGTGAAAAATATGCTGTGCATTATGTGTGTAAGATAAATGACATATAAACAGTGAGATGCCACTATACAGCTGTTATGATGGCCAAACTCTGGAAACTGATAGTAACAAATGCTGACAAGCCTGTAGAGCAACAGGAACTCTCTTATCTCTAGTGGTGATGCAAAATAGTACAGTCACTTTGGAAGAAAGTTTGGCAGTTTCTTACAAAACCAAACATACATTTACCATATGATCCATCAACTGTGCTCCTTGGTATTTACCCAAAGTAGTTGAAATCTATGTCCACACAAAAACCTGTATGCATGTTTACAGTAGATTTATTTATAATTGCCACAACTCTTCAGCAAGTGATTGCATAAATAAACTGTTGTACATCCAGGGAATGGAATATTATTTAGAGCTAAAAATAAATGAACTATCAAGGCATGAAAAGATATTGAGGAATTTTAAATGCATATTACTAAGGGAAATGAGCCAATCTGTAAAGGCTACATACTGTATGATTCCAACTATATAACATTCTGGAAAAGGCACAAAACTACAGAGCCAGAAGAAGCTCAGTGGTTGCTGGTGTGTGGGGGATGGAGGAGGTGAAGAGCAGAGTAGAGAGGATTTTAAGGCAGTGAAAATGGTCTGTATAGTACTAGAATGATGAATATCTGTTTTTGTGCAGCAGTCCAAAACCATAGGTTGTATAACACCAAGAGTGAATCCTACGGTAGACTGTGGACTGTGAGATAATTATGATGTGCCAATGTCATTCATTCTTACTTAAAAAAAAAAGGAAATTTCTGGTTACTAATGTTGATAAAGGGGGAAGGTATGCATGTGTAGAGGTAGGGATATATGGGAAGTCTCTATATCTCTCTTTCAATTTTATTCTAAATATAAAATTGTCCTGAAAAAGTCTTAAATATTTTTCTGAACATGAAATTTAAAAATTACCTTTTTTAAACAGTGTGCAGATTGCTCCCTGAAGCCCACATTATTCATCTTTGCCTTACGAAAATTTCTTCAGGCTATGTCATTAAAATAAGAATATATAATTCTTTATGTGCAAATCTGTTTCAATCTGCTTCACATTTTAACTAAAAGGAAGCTGGCAAGTCTGAAGAAAAGAGAATTATTTAGTTATATAACTTAGAATCTATGAATTTCTAACAAAAATGATCTGGTCATGTATGAAATAAGAGACTTCAATCTTAAACTTTGAGAATATTTCTTTAAAATTATTTCTAAGTCACTATTAATCATTGGCCATGGTTCCTCTGGAGGTTAATATCTTTCTTTTATAATTAAGGATTCTTTTTTCTTTGTTTATTTAATATGGATACCCTTGAACCATCAACTAGAATTTGAAGACTGTGGTTAGTGAAAAAATGAATGATTAATAATAATAACAAACTAGCAAATTCATATCGATCTGAGAACATGGCAGCACCATATTTTGAGAACATGAAGAGTAGGCAGCCAAAAGGTGCCGGAGCCCACATAGCAGTTTATGGAGATAGTGATCATTTGTATGAAATCCTGGGCATAAGCTAAATATATGAGGACTTACAGCAGCCCAGCCATTTCAATACACTAAACCATGGTAGTTCCAGGCAGTGACTCATAGAATTAGTGATGGTAGATGAAGGAAGAAATACCTGGTTTGGACATCTGCATTAGAATCAACAGAGTGATTTCCAAAACCCCTCCTCAAATGTTGCTCTTGAGAGAGATAAAACAACTACATTTTTAAAGCCTTTATTAAAGCAGCTATGAAAGGCCACTTTGAGTTTTGTTGGCCAACTTTTATATAATCAATCAGATGGACTGTTGACAGTCCAAATCAGTCATTATGATGGGTGAAAACAGTGAACAGACCTTGCTACAATCCAAGTGTTTGGGTCATACAGCATGAACTTTGCTTATATGCCTGAGGCAAATGGATGAAGGAATAGCGGTGAGGTCGATAGGTTTCTTTGGCTCAGTCAGCTTGATTTAGAATCTCTATAGCATCCAAACTAAGGCTCTGTGGATCAGTCACTGAGACAGCCAATCACAAGTGCTCCAGGAATTAAGCCATAATGCTGCGCATTTATGAGAGTATAAAGTTGAGTATATCTCAAAAGAGCTCCTATTTTTTTCCCATCTTAACTAATTACTAACTACCATTTTCTGCTGTCAATATTCTTCCTTCAAAAACTTCTATTTGTCTTGAAACAATTACATATTAAAAGGTAACGATCTATTCCTAGAAATGGAATTGGTGAGTTGAATGGTATTTCTATTTTCATTTTTTTAAGGAATCTTAATACTGTTCTCCACAGCAATTGTACCAAATTACCTTCCCACCAAAAGTGTTGTATATTTGAAACCAATATAAAATTGTATATCAATGATACTTCAATTTAAAAAAGCTAATTATTTATGAATAAAACAGTATACTACCTAAAAATACCTAAAAATAATTACAATATTGAAAAATATGCTGTATCTAATTATAGTCCCTTAAAATGATGTGATATATCTCCATTGCTAAACAAACTATGTTTGGATACCCCTAAAAGTCATATATTTGGTTTACTTCTATTTACTTAAAAAACTTCCTTCCCAGCACTTAGGATTTAAAAAAAAATAACTCCTACTCATTTCATAGGCTATTTTCAAAGTCCCTATATTTCTTTAAAAATTATTTTTGTCCACTGCATCTTTAAGTGTTCTGGTGTATCTTTCTTCAAATATCTATCAGGTTCACAAACATGTTATATCTTGATGGCATATTAGAATGAAGATTGAAGGGGCTTGAGAGGACTATCCTTTTTCAGACCATATGCTATTGTTTCCTAACAAAATTATTTCTTACATTTTGCACAGCAGGTGATTTTTATATGGACATATGTATTTGTGCTTACTAGTTTTTCAAAGCCACTTTTAATAGGAAATAAACTCTCATATTGCATGAATGCAGAGACTCCAGCCCCTCCCCACCAAGTATTTCTGAATATAATGGACATTTTTCTCTTTCTTTTAATCTCAAACATAACCATAAATCATTGCCTTTATATCTAGGACAGTGAAAACAGGTTCATTACGCATCACACTTCACAAGTCTTGAAGAAAATGAAAGAAAATTACATAGACATAAATTATATGTGTGTGTATACATCTCTCTATATATATAAACAGGATAACAACAATAACAGTATCTAAAGACCACCAGTGATTCTACTGAAATCAATTTATTTATTTGTTTGTTCAATGAATGCTACTGAACAGCTATGATATTTGTATGCACTAGTCTATGGACCAGAGTTAGAGAAGTTAATAAAATAAAGCCCTGCTCTCACAGTGTTAAAATTTGAGGGGAAGAGACAATTAATAAGCAACTAAACACTAAAATGTATAATATACATCAGTTGGTAAAAACAATGAAGGAAAATTTTCAAATAAGAAGCTAGAGAGTAAGTACTATTCTATTTTGGATAACATGGTCAGGAAATTTCTCTCTGATTCAGTGAGATATATTCTAATAAATTACTAACTTGAGAAAAAAACAAAATGGTACATGGGAAAAATCATCCCACACAGAATTAATTAGGCTTTTGTGTCAGAATAAATGGTTGGTATATCCAAGGGGGAGAAGCATACCTGTGTGACTGGAGCATAGTGAACAAAAAGCAGAGTCACATTTGATGATGTTGAAAATATAACTAAGAGTAGATTACATAAAGCTTTGTAAGAAATGAAAGAATTTTGTATGTTGATCTGAATGTGAGGTGTATTGGTCAGATATCACCACAATGATTGTGGGTAACAAACCACCAAATCAGTTGCCTACAGAACTTAGCATGTATGTTTCACTTCTCCATCTGAAGGTTGGCTACGGTTCAGTTGGGTTCAGTGGACATGATCCCAAGTGGCTAACTGGTTCCAATATACCCAATGAATCCCCCCTCCTCCGAATTATTACATTTGTATTTCCTACTCTGGAACTACCTCTATGTAAATGTGAATTATGTCTGCGTCTGATTTTTTCTGTTTTCTTTTGGCTGAAAGCTCTACTGAAACACAGTATTTGACTTTCTTTACTTCCAAAACAGTTTTAACTTAGGGCAGGAAGCTGACAAAGTACTAAATATATATTTACAGACTGGCTTTATTCTGAAGAGGTTCTTGACTTAAAGTCATTGTTAGGTGGATAGAAAATTCTGAAATATTCCTCTGTAATCCTCCCCTCTTCAAACATGCTTATAAACTTTTTGAAAATAAAGACCTTTGTTATGCTTGTCTTGTGTAAACCTACAGTGCACACAGTGTTAAGTCAATGCAGAGTGTCACCTCGCTCTTTGCAGGTTTTATCCCCTGGACCAGGGATTGGCAAACCTTTTCTATAAAATGCCAGATAGTAAAATTTTATTCTTTGCTGTCATAGCTAAGCACCTCTTCTGTTGTAACATGATTTCCATAGAAAATACAAATGAAAAGGTGTGGCTGTGTGCCAAAGAGACTTCATTTACAAAAACAGATGGAAGGACAGATTTGGTCCACACATTGGAGTTTGCTCATCCCTGTTCTAGGAGACACACATATCAGTTGTTTCCATATTGCCTGTATCTACCCCTGCAGCCTCTTTTCCATATCAAATAGACAGTGTATCCTGTGGATATACTAAGTCTTCTCAAAGATTTCTATTGCGTAGGTTTCCTCATGTCCTTCTGTGTTGTACTTGCTGGTTTATGTCTGCTTTCACACTCCTTCTGCTATGACTACAGACCACGTTGGAAGAGCATCAGTGCCTCGGCTGACGGTGATGTATCATAATTCCTGTATGGCTTGAATCCTCAAAGTGCCAATGAAGTGCTGTTCTTGGAATCCTTAATGTACTGACTTATAATGTATTCTATCCACAAATGCAGAAAGCATCTCTTTCTGACTGTATTATGCGGTTCTTGTATCAGTGTGGCGTACGCCACAGTGTCTCAAAGATTTCACCTAAGAAAGTGACTTTTCAGGCTCTTCTTTCAGCCCCTAGAATAATGACTGTAGGCTTAAAGTTGAGGGGCTAAGCCAATGCAAAGTGACAAACAAAAACTATCCCTTTATTTCTCTTCAGCTAATTTATTAGATGTGTTCAGAGAGCAGGCACTGCATCTGGGAGGTTGCAGCAATCAGATGATTGATGTTTGCTGTTGGGAGAATGATCCACAAATTCTGGCAGTTCTGGCAAATTTCAGACCACCTACCCTAAGTTCAGCTGTGCCCGATTGGCCAAAAGTTTATTTGTTAAGTGTAAAGTTTGTAAGAAAGAAAATCAGGCAAGTTTAATGGAGGAAGTTTCTATGCTCCAGCAGTTGTTCATCTCAGAGATGCCCTTGAGCATTCCTTGCTCTACACCTCTAAATTCTTTTTTTGAATCAGTCTCTCAACAGAGATGCTCATAGCCATAGGTTATATTCCAGGAAAAAGGAAATATCCAATTCATGGGGCAAGTTTAAGTCAGAAGAGATACACTGGGAACCTAAAAGTGGTCAAAGATTGAGCCACATTCTCCAAATTAACCTTGCATATACTTAAATTGATATTTCATATCCACCTGATTAAATCATCATTTATATATTGCAAAAAGTTCTGAATTTGAGTGAAGACAAACATATGATATATTGGCTTCCTTGAATCCTAAATTTTAGTATCCAAATATATTGCCTGATGTAGTTCAAACATATATAAGAAAGAAAAGGAAAAGACTCACCATTTAATAATTTAAAAAGCAAATTTGGTGTTCTGGTAAATGGAAACTTTGCAAAACAGTATGATTATTTGAAATTTTGTGATTACCAAATTAGAAACATAGTTTTGTTCATGATGAATTTCATTATTTTCCTTTGCATTACTTATATTGTTCATTAAAAAATGACTCCAAGAAATGCTTGTATTATTATAAGGTAAAATAAGAAATAAATGCAGAAGATAGACAATAATTCTCATTGCATTTAAGAAAGAAATGTCCTTGTCCCAACTGATTTAATAGATTGCAGTACCTTAGGCATAATCCAGCTGTAAATTCCCTAACTGGTGAAGTTGATATGTGAGCATTTTAATGTGTTTTCATTTCCTTAAACATAACATGGAGAAACAAATGAGATTGAAAGTAATGAGGCATGGGCTCTTTTTTGTTTTTTCTTTTTTATTTCTAGCAGAAACCATGATGTTATGAGAGTAATAAATTCTTTCGGGAATAAAGTGACCTATCATTATGGGTGCAAAATAAGAGAGAGGTGAAGTGACTATTGTGCTGGTAAGATCTTATTTTTGTTATTATGTTGAACAGTTTATTTTCTTTTAATGTAGTCTGTGAGTATTTTTAGTGCTGTTTTTCTCTTTCCCCCATTCTCAATTTTTGATCCATCTGCTCCACCCTTCAGGAAACCTTGGATAGCACAAATAGTGGCATAATTGCCTGCCAAGGTCAAAATCACAGGAGCACACAGAAATCTAATAACGTGGGAGCAAATGTGTTGTGGCTAGATTTCAGGTGACACTTACTGCTAAGTTTACATTATTAATGATTCTCTTCAAATTAATTTTTGCTCTCAAGTATTCTGGCTCATGAAAGTTTTCTCCTGGCAAAGAATTTCTTCATTTGATTTCTATGGACTATACATCTCAAGAAATTACTTTCTATTTATTGATCTGGTTGTGAAAAAATAGATGTCTACTTGATAATAAGCTGTATTAGTAATTATTATATTCATTAATATTACATTTCCTAAATTTATAATTATCATTCAAATGTCAATAATTTAATATGTATTGAAATTACTTTAATATGTTATTCAGATATAACTGATATTTGAAAGTCAAAAGAAATTGCAGAACTTGCAGTGCTTCAAAACTATTATTCTGAAATTTAACATTGTACAAAACTGTAGACATTTGAAAGTATACAAAATTGGTCTCAGTTGGGGCAGTTACACTGGAACATTTCTTGCTGGTAGTTCTTTTATGTAATTCTGTGACAAATATATTTA
Organism: Manis pentadactyla; assembly: GCF_030020395.1. Lineage (NCBI taxonomy): Eukaryota > Metazoa > Chordata > Mammalia > Pholidota > Manidae > Manis > Manis pentadactyla. Next base: position 24,213,610 of record NC_080023.1, read on the forward strand.
CTTGTCATTTGATTTCCTCTTAAAACACTGAATGTTTAATGAGGCAATTAAGATAATACTTTGGGGAAATTTATAGAAATGTGTGTTACATCCCTTAGTGTGTACTTATTGCAGATTCAACTTTTAAATATTTTATAGTGAGGTCAGAATAACCCCTAGATTATACCCTTTTGTGAAGGATAGTAGAGGCTCTGTGTCAAACTGGGTATATTTTTGGTATCAATACAACACTTTATTTCAGTTATAAAAGCAGAAAGTTAGGGTACAATTACAGCTTCCATGAGGTTCCAGACTGATGTCTGTCATTAAACTAGCTGCATGTAACTATGGGTTTGAGAAGGAATTCATATCGACACACCATATCATTAACAGAGCAAGTTAGGGAACAGAAGTTAGGTCATCATTACATAAGTATCTGTGCAAATGAGATCCTCTGCTCTGTTCAGAGATGAGATTCATTTTTATTTTCTTTTGAAAGGTCTTTTTTGCTATCAATGTATTGTACTAGCAAAGCAGTCAGTTTGGGGACACATTCATAGGATGTTAAATTTAAAGTGAAATAAATCGATCTCTTATTGCAACTTTGCTGATAATCAATAGCTCTTAATGAACTACTATAACAAGTAGGGAAAAAATATACTGAGTTCGATGCCAAATCCAGGTTCTTCTACTTACAAGCTCCATAGCATTATAAAAAATAGAACTAATATGGTAATACCTATTTCACAGAATTGTTCTGAGTATTAAATAAGATTTTACATAGCACCTAATAGAGCTTGCCACCTGTACCAGATACTATGTTAAGATTTAATAAATGATGCCATTATTCAAAATAAAGTGGTGTATCCATGTATTAATTATATAGTTAACCCAACAGTTATTTATGGGCACTTATTCTTTTCTCTTTTATTCATTTAGTTGACATTTAATAACAATGTGATGAATTTGCTTGAACAGTTGTTGCATCAGAATATAGAATGGAAAGAGGAAATCCCAGGGATCACTGGAACAGTGGTTACCTAAGTGGGCTGCTGATCCCAATTACAGAGGGGTGTTTGTAAGAACATAAACTCATATGCCAGCCCCAGCCATTCTTACTCACAACGACAATACTAAGAAAGTGATCAGATGGCAGCTGGGTTTGGAACCTGTCTCAGCCTACACAAATCATGCTGCTCAGTATATCTTTGTACTGAAGCTTAGGTGCACGTGCCTTCCTTTTCTCCAAAGAAGGGTGAATTGCTGAGATGTCCACTCATGAGTACTCTCTGGGATGGGCTGTGGATGGGGATGGGAAGAGAGCAATGGATCTGTCCCTCCTACCATGGTGTTCATTCATCCCCTTTATTCATTTCTTTAAAAAAAAATCAACTTATTATCTGGTTTCATATAACAAGTGTGGAAATAACAACAAAATGGCACCTACTTTCAGTCTTTATTCAGGCAATAAATATAAAAAGCCCCAGTGACACTGAAATGTAATAGTAAGGTGGAAAGTGAAAGCCTTCCCCGCACTAGTGCTATACTGAAGAGTTTACCAGAAGCCTTGATTACTGTTATTATTATTTTTCAGGTAAGACAAGGATCCCAAGGGGAGTCCCCAAGTGTGGATTAAGAATGAGATTTTTGGAAGAGTCAATGCAGTGTTTATATGAAGAAGAACTGTCTCAGATATTGAATAAAATAGGCAATTCAAATGGGAGTTAGTGCACTGAGTTTCAGGGAGGAATTTAATGTTTTGATTCATCTGGTTATAAAAACATGATTTAGTAACAGATTTTCCAGGGATTTTTGGGAGTCGAAGACTTCTTAAGTTCCCATACATATACAACCAAAAATTTCGTGTGGAATAAAATATGTGTTCAGGACCACTCACATGCCCTCGAGCTTCTATTCTTTCATCAAAATGTGTTTTAGGGACTCTAGAGGACTTTAATTTCTTCTATAAAGATTCCAGAGAGGCCCCAGGATGCCACTGGCTAGAAATGAATTAAGCAAATTGTCTTCAATGCATCCTGACCATGTTCTAGAAGTTACCTGAATATCAGACTAAATACCTAGCCAGACAGACACTGGGATAGTCATTGTTTGAGAGATAAACAGATACCTAGAGGTCCACGAGTGGTGATTACACACGTGGGGATCTTGATAGTTCTCTACCTGCACCTTCAAATGCTCCAGCTGTGTCTGGGGGTATCTATGGAAGAGTAGGATGCTAAGACAAGTCGGATGATAGAAGGACAGGGTACTCTCGCAGTGTGATGCTCTTTCATTCTTAGGGAAGGAAATTCCTTCTTGTGATATTATGTAATATCTTGGGAAAAGTATATACTGAATTACAACACCAACGTTTTATTAACAAGTGTAAAAAAGTATTTGCAGTGTGTTTTGTGCAATATATTTTTGGTGATGAGGGACTCATCTGGAAACAAAGAACATATCATCTTATTCATTATCTTGGTGTCAGTTTATGATCAACCAATGGTTTTATAATCACATAAGCATATAAAGAGTGTTTATTGAATATATACTTATAAGCACACATATATTAAAACTATACCAAAAGAAGCTTAAACATATTTCAAGTTCAACCAGTAAAGTAAATTATAAGTAAGAAGGGAAAAGAAGATATTATTAACCTAGATAATAGCCTTCTTTTCCCTCAGATACAAGCCTTATTGAACAATAATTAGAGTGTTTAGGTAGACACTGGATTTATGCCGTATTCAGTAAATACTTTTGATGACATGACAACTATAAGATAAATTTAATTAGTAATAAGTAAAGGTACAATAAGTATATATATACACACACACACACAATTTCAACAGATTTTATATACATGTATATATAGATATATGCTTCAGTTGCTCTATATGATATAGCAACTATAAGATAAATTTAATTTGTAATAACTAAAGGTACACAGACACTATTTCAACATATTTCATATATATATATGTATGTACATATAGATATATGCTTCAGTTACTCCTCAGACTTCAGAAAACCTAAATCATTTCTAAACATATATAGTCAAATTTTGGCAGCTGGTTTTGAATTAATTATAGTAAGCTAAGTGTTAGTAGAGTCAACTTGGAATTTAGCACCAACCAAATAATATGTTTACTAATAACTTCAGCAGATGAATCAGGCATGACAGGTTAATGTTTTCAGCCTGTTCCATGTGTCCTTTCCATACAGTGAATCCAATGCACATATTTTAGAATCCAGTTCTCTGTGTCCATTACTAAAAATAGAGTTTAGGATTTTACCCCTATGGCTTGTCCAAAGTCTCTCAAGCCTTTCAAACAGACAATTTTGCATAACTGAATAAATAATTACCTTGTTTCACACACATGCACACTTGGGTGGAGTTGCCATAACAAAATCTCACAAACTCTATCAGTTAAAAGAAGAAATTTATCTTCTCAGTTTTGGAGGTTGGATGTCCAAGATCAACAGGTTGGTGGCTTTGCTTCTTCCTGAGGCCTCTCTCCTGGCCTGCGCACTGTTGCTTCCTTCCATCCTCATGGGGCCTCTCCTGTGTGTGCATCCCAGGTGTCTCTTCTTTTTCTTATAAGAACGCCATTCCTACTGGATTAGGGCCTCCATCCTTGTGACCCCTTTCAACCTTTATGGCCTCTTAAAAGTTCCTAGCCCCAAATATTGTCATCCTAGGAGGTTAGAGCATCAACATATGAATTCTTGAGGGACATAGTTCCTTCTGTAACACAGTATTTGATGACATTGTCAAAACTGGGAATAAGGAATATTTTGGAGAAATTTTCTGATCATAATTTTTGTACCAATTCAGCATTGAACCCATTGTACGTGATAATAGAGTTCTAGATTTCTAGGTAATTTTCTAAGCATATTCAGGAAGCAGGCATTTCTTATACATTTCACAGAAGCTTCCAACACTATGAATCAAAAATGGCTAAATATTGATGGAAGCTTTGTATAGATTTCTAAAGTAAAGGACAACCACAAGGCCAAATAACTTGGATTCTATGCCAATGTGGAAGTCACTATGCACCTGTTTGACAACTGAAATTTTTCCTATTTGCTGCTCAGAGACTTGGAAATCAAATTATTAGGGCATGAGTGGTTTTGTGCTGTAACACACTTCAGAAAAGTGTATTAGAAAAGGAAAGCTAAATAAAAAGGAGTCAGTGTGGTTCAGGTGGAAAAGATTTGCCTGAGAAATCCTAATTCCCAGGTGTTCTTCTGTCTCATGACTCACTCCCTATATACACAACAACATTCTGTGAGACAATTATCAGTGGGTTTTATCTGTTCCTCTTGGATGTGCCCACAGTGTTTACAACCTTGGTTGATGATAACATAGTAGACTTCCTCAGTATGGCAGTGCTGTAGTAATTGGCCCACTCTTTAGTTTTAAATACAATTTTTAGAAGTAGATCTACATCACAGCTAAAATAAAGTGTGTAATCTAATATATAAAAGCAAAACCACTTAGCAAAACACTGTTTGAGGAGGACAGACATGAAGCTTGAGTGGGTAGAGGAATGCAAAGCCTGCTAGGCAGCTTCCCTCATACCTCATTCCCTGTGTCACTGGCAGAGATCAGGTGACTGATTCCTGATCATGCAAAAGCCCCTAGGTCTATTTAATATCACATAAAGTATCTGATTCCAATCTCAATGTACCTTAGTTATATTATATAAATTCTAGGAGAAATTTTTCAGTGAGAGAACTCATTCCCATCTGCAAAAATATAGTCTCTTATTTTAGATTTGACTGGCTAAAAAATTCATGGAAGAAAGCCCCTACCTATAGCCATGTAATTTTTTTTTCTAATTTTACTTATTCCATCTTCTTAGGCAACTGTAAAATTAATCAGCTGATGATGCTTTTTGACCATTTAAGAAAATATTTGAAAAGACTCATCATTCCACTCCCTGGAAGTTCATTTTCCTCTTTTGTTCTTTCATGGAAAATATTCTTAGTTCCCTCAGTTTCTAAATAAAGCTTAGAAGTGCAGTCATTTGGGGCTTGCTTTCTCTGTTCCTGCACCTCTTTTATTACAGATCTCAATCTGGGTATTATCTTGGTATAATCCTTGGGATGTACTATACTTCTGGTTAATTCGTGTATGTGATGCCAGTCAAAAAACCGTGGGACACTTACATGTTTCTTAGGTATGGCAGCGAGAAGGTGTCTTTCCCATCTGTGAACCAAGCATCATAACACAGCTCTAACGCTAGCATAGCAGTGTAGCTGAAGAATATTGTCTAATCTAGTTTCAATTTATGGTAATAAATTTGGTGTGTTCTTCCCAACACTCTTATCAAAACATTACCACTTTTTTCTTAAGGTTTACAATATTTCTTTAATCACTCAATACATGCATTTTTTCTAAAGAATATATTTTCATGCTGTACCATATTTTCTGTTTCTTTAAAATACAAAGCTGAAGTAACTATTCCACTTGTGATTCAGCAGAATAAATGAGAAGTCTGTCTTTTTATAACATACACTAAGAATATGTTCTTTCTTGGCTTTGCAAAATAAAGAATGTAATTTATCTGCTAAATAGCATGATTGATCCTTTCTTACTGTGGTCTTGTCTGAGTTAATAAATCAGGACACAGCTACTACCTCCAAATGTTCAATTCTGACCCTACAATTAGCTTACCACTGACTCTGGTTCCTGATTATCAGCCCAAACCTCTACTTGGAGCTATCCCATAATTAGTCGGACAATACAGTGTCATGTGCTAAAATATTCTGGCTGGTAGAACATTTGCTAACCAGTGATCTGTCACATTCCCTGGATGGATCTCATGCCCTTGTTTAGATAAGAGGATCATCAGCCTTACTTCCCATTACATTGACACTAATGTGGCATCCGAAATTTAAATGCAGCAATTAAAAGTTTTTTTAAGCTTTTCTTAATTGGCTCTAGGCCAAATCCTACATGTAAAACATTTGACAGTCTTTCCTAAGTATGAATAAAATTTTCCAAATATTACACAACTCTGAAGGTGCTACACCAGCAGACCATATGCATGGAATTTTAGTTTTATTATGAGAAGAGCAAGACTGAAACAGGTCTCTCTAGCTGAAGCAGAGAAAAAGTATATTTCTTTATTATTTGTTTTTACTTTATCTTTTTATGTTATTTTCCATTCAATTATTTGTAACTTGTAAAGAATATTTTTCCAATTTGAGATCTCAATATTTGCATATTTCTTAATTACATTCTACCAGTATACAAACACATCTAACAATTTGTAAGAATTATACTCTCCATATTTGGTCTTTCAGAAATATATATGAACAAGGGGCAATTATTGGAGGTATAAGAACTGAAAAGAAGATCATTTTGATATTTATAATCAAGGTGAGGAATATCAGAGATATTTCATGAAATGACACTACTATCAACGATAAATTTTAGTTCTAAGAAGCGTTTCAAGTTTACAGGAAGTAAGGTCTTATGGCAGGTAGTTAAATATTAATAAAAACAATTTAACCTGATTCCCTAATTGTTTTTGTCATTTACTTTTTATTTGAATTTTATACTCTAAGATAATATGCAATGTAACTGATTTTTTTATTGCTAATTGCTTTTTGACTAGGAAATCAAGGAAATTCAATGTGGAAAGGAATGTCTTTTAACCATGTGGGAACAACTGGATAAATTCTGAACAACACGAGCAGGTACACTTTAACCACAATGTTGTACCATATGCCAAAATTAACTGAAAATGGATTAAAGACCCAAGCATAAGGGCTAAAATTATATTTCTATGGAAAAAGAAATTATTCCTCATGATTTTAGATTCAGTAACTATATCCCAAACTGGACAAAAATATGATCCACATGCACATACACACACTAAGATACATTCAAATTTCATCAAAATTAGAAATTTTGATTTCAAAAGTTATCCTTAAGAAAATGATAACACTGTATGTATAATTAAAATTTGCTAAGAAAGCAGATCTTAAACCTTCTCACCTAAACTAGAATAAGATAATTATGTGAGGTGATGAATATGTTAATTAACTTGATGGTGGGTATCCTTTCACAACATGTACATGTTGAAATCATAACATTCTGTATATTATTATATCACAATAAAAAAAAACAGAAAGGAAAGAATAGAAAATGAAAATCCAAAGTGCATATTTGTAGAAAATACTTGTAGTGCATTTAACACTTGTGACAAACAACTTGTATCCAGAACATATAAAGGACTCTTTAAAATCAATAATAATTTTTAAATCAATAATTTGTTCACAATTGAAAATATGGAAATGGCAAAGATTTACATTAAAATATGCTCATCATCATAAATGACAGGGAAATGCAAGTTAAAAACACCATGTACCACCTCTGAAATAAACTAAGATATCTAAAATTAAAAACAATGAATATCCCAAATGTCAGTAAGGATTTGAAATAACTGAAATGACATATTGTTGGTGGGAGTATTAAATTATACAACAACTTTAGAAGATGACATGAGATTCCTTATAAAATTAAAAATACTATATTATCTAGCAATTCCACTTTAGGTATTTATCCAAGATAAAACATATGTCCACACAAAGACTTTTGCAAAAATGTTCATAGCAGCTTTATTCATAATAGGACCAAACTGGAATGAATTCAAATATATATCCCCAAAAGTAAGTAAATACATTTCAGTATATTTAAAAATGGAATACCTTTCATCAACATAAAAGAAAGTACTAATAACTCACAGATGAATACAAAAACCAACATAGATGAATACAAAAAAACATTATATTGAGAAAGAAAAGCCAGGCACATAAGAACACATAACAATGTAATTTCATTTTTATTACATCTAAATAGGTAAAAGTAAATTATGCAGATAGATAGAAAAAAAATTCTCAAAAGGTTTAAGGGAGTTTGACTAGATAGGATCATAAAGGAACTTTCTGAGGAGATGAAAATATTTTATATTTGGACTAGGGCAATAGTCATTCACCTGGGCTATATATTTGTTAAAGCCCACCAAAATCACAGTTAAAATCTATACATTTAATTGTAAGTAAATTTTATTTTGTGTAAATCTTATGCTATGTAAATATACTTAAAATAATCATCATGATATACTAATAAACAGGCAAAAAAACTATCAGTAGGTTTAGAAATCCAATCATAAAGCATCATCCATTCTTGGATTTAGTATCTAATGGTTTATTTATCAACATAATAAAAATATTAGTAAGATTCTTCCGAGTATTAAAGAATTCATATAAAACCTAGTAACTAGAAAACAGTCAGTACTCAGTAACTTAAATATTATTGCTATATATTATCACTTCATAATGAAATAACTTGAGGGATAGGTTCTCCTTTATTACATTAAAATAGGTTTCTCTTATGCAAAGGATAGAAAAGCCATGGTAAAACGTAAAATATTGGCCTTTAGGAATTGAGAAAGATACCCAGCCAACTGTCAGCAGAAAAACACAAACTTTAATTCAACAAGCACAAGGAACTGAGTTCTGCCAAGAAGATGAATGAGCTTGGAAGAGGACTGAAGTTTCAGAAGAGACGTCAGGCTACTGACACCTTGATTTCCACCTCTGAAGCCCTGAGCAGAGGATCCAGACCAGATGTACTCAAACTCCTGAGATGTGGAAATGCCAAGATATAATGTGTGTTGTTTTAACCTATATATTTATGGTAATTTGTTACCCAGGAGTAGAAGCCTAATATCCAGAGTGAAGCACAGTCATGGGAAGGTGATGCAGGAAGAGTGAAGTAGAACTGGGGCGCTATGAATCTGAGCTGCATCAAAAGGAACACAAAGGGGAAGGAGCACTTTAAAAGAAAAGAAAACATAACAGAGAGAATACCCTTCACCTAGGGCTGGCCTATTCTTTCTTATGATAATTACTATATCTGTCTTCATTGCCATTTGATAATTTTGTCTTCCTATGAAAAATAAATGTATAACAACAAAAAATCGAGTTTTATATATGTTTTCATTTCTTCACCAGTAATGTAGACAAATAATAGTTGCCAACACTCAAGTCAGTTGCATGAAGGTTTCCATTTTTATTTACTCACCCCTCACAGATTCTCATTGACATCAAAAGTATAGCTGTAATGTCTTTATTCAAGAAGCAAGTGAAGGAAAAGTTCAGACATAAATGTTACTGGGTAATTAGATGAGTAGGATATCATATTCTTAATTGAACTTTAACTTTGACAAGAGAACTCAACTCACTGAGTTTATTTTTCAAATATTACCTGTAATATTCTTCAGTAATGGTAACTATCAGTTATAAACTTTTTTGAAAAACAAGATACAAGATGCTGTGTTTTCTTTCTGCAAGTAATTGTGCTCTCATCACTAATAGGAGCCAGCAATAATTACACTGACAACCAAGAGTTTCATAACTGGGGTAATTTCCTCTATGAGGGCTTTTGTATTGATACATGATGAATGCAGATTTGCAGACCTACTTCACCTAGATAACAAACGGACTCTGTTATTACTAACTAAATAGGTGATCTTAGACTGCAGAACCCTGAAGCTGATGTCAAGTTAGTGGACCTTTGCTCGTCCCGGGCATTCCTCTTCCTTCAGCACCCAGCAGCCTAATGTGGCCACAAATTAGCATGTTCAGATAAAGCCACATCTGATATTTCAATCTCAAGAGGTATGAAGTCAGTTCACATGGTAATTCAAGCTTTGTCCTCTTCGTACATATATTGATATTTCATAAGCTGAATCCAAAGCTCATGAGGCTAAAAATCAAGAATCTAGTTATTAAAGTAACAAAGGTTAGGTAAACATGGTTTAGAGTGAGACAATCTAGTCTTAACATTAGCCGTACAACAAATAACTTACCTTCTCTAAGTATACATTCTCTCAGTTAAAAAGAGTAAATTAATTGTATAATAATAAAACATGACTGATTGGATTGTATTTGCCTGGCTTCAAACAATGAATGCTTGCTGATTAGACTGATGTTAAAAACTTAGTATTTTTTTCAAAATGAAGAAATTATTTGACTGATTTTCCTGGTTAGTGATTTCTAACATTTGAAACCATTATTTTTTTTGTCATTTCTTGACTGTGAATTGCATCTTATGTTTAATATTTAGTCAAATATTGATATTCTTTAAAAACACTATTATAGTGCAAGGATTTTTAGACGGTTCTTAGTTGTTTGCATAATTACTGAGTTGAAAGAACTTTTGAGTGAAACAGTTTCCAGAGAAAAACAAAATTGAAATTTGGTACATTGATATGGTATATCAAATTTCTCTAGGTAATAAATTTAGTTTTAAATCATTAATATTAATGATTAGGCTAATCAAATGAACTACCTATACAAAATGTCATAAAAATATACACATATATAATATATAACTGATTATTTTGACTGCCTGTATATTTGCTATTATATATGTACTATATATAATAGATACAGTAAATTATACATACACATTATATATGATTGTTATATATAAATTATATGTATATAATTATATATAGATGTAACTTCTTGATTGCCTATATGTTTTCTATAATACCATGGCATAAATAATTCAGGAGAATATAATTTGAGATGATGTGATATATATATATATATCAAGAATAGTATATATATATATACATATTTTTAAGAAAGGCATTCAAGTCAATCCATATAGAAGTCTTAAGACAGGATGCACCCACTTAAATACATGCCTTCTTACGCTATAGAGAGAAACAATAACTATAAAATAATTTAAAAAGAATGAAACATACATTAGGTTAACAAACAACATCATTTAGAAAATTAGTTGTTCAAATATGTTCCACTGGTACAAACTGCTTGTGATCGTTTGCATGAGGCTCTGGAACTGAGTTGCCTGGGTACAAATCAAGTCAGCTTCTATCCAGGTCTATGTTGCTTCAACTCATTCGTAAAATGGAAAGAACCATAGATTATTTATAAATCGAGGAACCATGCACTCTATTTAAGCACTAAGAAATGTCTGGCAAAATATTAAATTCCAATAAACATCATCAGTTATTATTAATTAGTTGTATTACTCGTAATAGTAGTACTCATTCTACAAATAGAAATGTGTAAAATTCATATTATTATCATTTAAAAACAACCATTAAAGCAAAAACTTCTATTTTAATTAGATAAAAAATAACTCAAATGTTTTAAACCAATCACATGGGTACCATTGTCTTCTTCCTAGATGAGTTGAATCTGTAAGAATAGAATAACATTATAAGATAGTTGTCATGTATAAATAGCCAAAACTGAACATTTTTATAGTTATTAATAGTCAAGAATTATAGAATGTGTATGTCAGTATGTAATTTTCTTCATACTTATGCTTAAGTTTGTGGGGTATCCTTCTACTCTTCAGAGCTGATGCAGCTTATTTATTATCTGTAGTATTTGAATAATTTTAAGGTTAAGTCACATAGAATTTGAGACTTCAAACACACTCCCATTTTCATGAATAACCCTATAAATTAAAAATATTGTAGTATTTTAAATACTACAATCAAATTCAATACAATCAGAGCTGGCTAAATTATTTTAAACAATTTGAAGTTATTTTTAAAGAATAGTTCCTATAATGTTAATCTTGGGAACTTAAAAAAAGTTCATTTTCATATTGAGCACAGATATTTTAATTACTTTCTTGAAATAAGGAGTATTCTTAATGAACATGGGATTTGTTTTTATAAAATTATAAATCCCATATCTTTATTTATACAGCCCATTATCCAAACCACTCATCTGTGCTCCATAAGTTGCAGAGACAATCTTTATGGGGCTATACAAATAAATTATACTAACAGTCTTTGTGGAATTAGTTGTCTTATTCATTTAATATATTGATGCCCCTTTCTTTACTAACTTATTTTGAGGAGCAGATTTTCATGCTACCAGAAATAGTCTCAGAAGACATGAAGACTAGGATAGGTCTTTGAAGAATATATCAATTTTGGAAACTGACACTTTTGTAGCAACAACAATGGTGCCTTACATTGTTTCCCTTTGTACAGGAAGGAATAATGTTTTTTGCCTTAGCTGTAAAGGACGAAGGACAATTATTGGTGCAGTGAATATCTTGGGTGTAAACCACTGAAAGGTGGCTGAATTAAAGTGTTCCCTCATTCTGTGTAATAAAGGGAAAACAGTATCATTAAATGATTTGTGATCATGTCATGAACTTTTCAATACATTTCTTATCTTAAAGAAACATGTGGTATCCCTGGTAGGTTCACTTAATAAGCATATTCTTGGCCACCACCCACAGCACAACACATATTCACACTCTGATGCTTGTTCCCTCCTAATCTAAGCACACTGTGAAGAAAGCAGGGAACCGCTGTTCTCATTCTGCATTTGGTTTTGGTGTGGGTGTTATGCTAGATAGATACACCACCAATAACTATACATATGTATATATTTATGCTTTCTTTGTCCAAGGTTTATTGTCCTGGGTTTATTTCTTTAAACCACACCTTGTAGAAGATGTTCCAGATGACAACTGGAGCCTTTCCATATATATGTGTAGTGACTTCACCTAAACTTTTTATTCTCATTACTGCCCATTATTACAACACTAAGCTGTGTCTTGATGCCTTCTCCACCTTTCTGGTGATGTTTGCCTGCACTACCGTCTTTGGCTAATCACCTTGTTTTATGAATACTGTATTCCAGCAGCTGAACTCCTCAGCATCTCACTCTACTCCTCTGACTGCCTCTGGTCATACTCTAAAGGGCATGTGTCCTTCCAAGGCCCAGTTTCCATTTTCTGGCCTGGCCATTTCACAAGGTACAAGAGGAGAGGCAAGAAAGAAAACAGGTTCATAGCTGTGAGCACTGCAGATGTTAGAAAGTACTAGATTGAAAGGAATTAGGTGGTTCTAATGGTCACATCATCAGTACAGAAGTTTTATTTATAATTTCTTAATTTTCTATTTGGAAGAATTTGGAAGATGGTAAGATTTTATATAGAGTTAACAATATATTAACTGCATTGAAACATCTCTTGCTAGAAAAAAATGTTTGCAAAATTTCATATTAAGTGATAACAGTGAGAATATGAGCTATTTAATAATATATAGCCTTTTCCTGACTCCATATCCAACTTAAAATTGGGTCATCAAAATATATTGCTAAAATGATAAGAGCATTATTTCAAAATCTTTATGAAGCCAGTAACCATAATGTTACTAGAACTTGTGAGCCATACATGCTCACACTAACATATTTGAAAAATAGAATGTTTCTATTTCAAACTAATCAATTTACTCTTCTATTGATTGTGAATACTGAATATCTAAAATTCAGGCTGATCTTGGAAGGAAGTCAATAAATATATTTATATTTAATTACACAAATAAACAGAATTGGTATGAGTGGGTGGAATCTCATCCCCATGACCTCACTACATGACAGTTCTATCTACAAATGGAAATTTTATTCCCTTCAATTCATATATGCTTCCCAGAAGTCTCCATATTTCCTAGAATGTACATTAGAGTTTGCAAGTATACCAACAATGGCCTTTAAGCATTGTAAATTTTGATCCATTTTTATGTTTCCAACTTTCTGAGAAAACAATTTGTCCAAAGTAATTGAAGTATTTCATCTGATACAATTTTTTTCTGAAACAAGATGAGAAGGTCTAAATTAAAATGAGAGGAGAAAAAAAAAACATTACCAGATTTTCTCATCTGTTTCACCAGCCTTCAGCTAGTACAAAATGAAATTTGTACTGGAAGGAAAGGATCCATGAAGACAAGTGATCATCAGAAAAAGAATGTAAATAAAGCATTCTTCCTGCTTTGGACTGAACATTTGTATCCTCTCAAAATCCATGTGTTTCTTGAAGCCCTAATCCTAAATCTAATAGTATTTGGAGTTGGGGTTCTTGGGAATATTTAGGAGAAGATGAGTTCATGAGGGCAGAGGTTTCATCATGAGATCAGTGCCCTTGTAAGAAGTTAAAGGCCTTACACTCTTCTCTCCCTCTGTGCCATGTTGAGAACACAGCAAGAAGACGGTCATTTGCAAACCAGGAAAAGGGCTTTCCTGAGATGCTGAATCTGCTGGCCATGTTGATCCTGTGCTTCCAGCCTATAGAACTGTGAGAAATAAATATTTTTATTTAATCCACCCAGTCTATGGTATTTTGTTGCAGCAGCCCCAGTTAACTAAGACACTTCCCTTCTAGTTATAAAAGATGTGCCACTACGATGCTCCCTCATATATTTTTATACATAGCATACATATTCTGTAATTACTAAAGTATAAATGTATTTGATTCCCTGCTTTGCATATAGTTGATTCAAATAACATTTGGAATCTTGTTTCTTATCAATTCAGTAGTTTACTATCACACTCAAAGCCTAAAGAGACACAGAACAAGTAAAATTTGCTGATTACATAGTATTCACTGAATGAGTCTCAGTTTAAAATTCTGCTCTCCCTTCCTATCCAATAGGAAAACTATTTCCCTCTCTCTGCAGGTTAGAAAATGAAGTTTTATATCTTTTACTGTGCAGAATTCTCTTACAGGAGATTCTCCATTAGTCAAAAGAATGAACATCCCTTCATCTCTGCTAATTCATTAATTATTTTGACAAAATGAGAACAGTCTACCTTTTTTGCCAATTTTCTGATATTCAAGAAAATGGGATGTCTACCAAACCATTTTTTTTTTTTGCAAATTGGAGGTTATTTCATCTACCCTTCTCCTGTTTTCATTTATAAGGCAACTCACAACTTTTACTTTCCTACCTTCTTACCTCTGAAAATATTTTTCAACTCAATCCTGCCTAACTCTCATTGACTGATCAATAACTATGAACCAGAGACTTTATTAGATGGCAGAAATCCACAGGAATCAAGACAAAGTGTGTTTTCTTTCCTGAAGTACACATTTGAGGTTAAGGAGGAGAGACATGAAAAATAAGTTGCCAAACAAATATAATAAATAAAATGTTTAGAAAGAAGAGTCAAAGAAAAATAGGAAGGGAAGTGACCAGTGGAATGCCTATCCTACAAAAATGAAAGTGAGGTTTTTGTTCCATTTTACGATTTCCACTAAATCAGCTTATTTATTTATCTTTCTGCATATGTTATGTAAAAGTGGGAATAGGCAATTTGTTTTAATAAGGAAAGTACCAGACATGAAAGAAAGTAAACCATGTTGAACAAAAGGGAGTAATGAGGGGTCAGAAGAGACGGATGCTAGCTAGTTTTCAATCTGTTGCTAATATATTGATTTGGGCAAATAATTTGACCTCTTGTTTCTGTTTCTTAGCTTGTCAAATGGGAGAGGTAGTTTAGGTTTTCAAATTGCTCCACAAACCTTAGGTTTTGAAGTTATCTGATGTTGTTTTAGTTGGGTGGTGGTGGAGATGATCAGTTCTCTAGACACTCCTTCAGCACTTGCCAGATGTTTTGTTTATAGCCATTATATGTTCAAGGACTGCATATACATTGAGCTTAAAAATATATATTTTTTAAAGCTAGGAAAAAATATGAATCTAGTATAAAGATTAAAGTTTAGATTTTGAATTTTGTTTCATGTTATAAAATACAATGTAAAAAGGTCAAGTTGAAGATTTATTTATATTTGCCTTTGTTCTCCCCATAACACCTACTACATTATCTACTTTCTTCACTCACTGAACTATTGTGAAAGGGATTGTTTTTAGCATAAAATACTTTATAACTATGCTAGAAACTCTATCAGTATTATCAATAATATGCTTTGCTTTTCTTACAGAAAAACCCAAGCTTGCATTCCCAGAGACTACACAAAGAGCTATTATCCGTAAAGTTACAAAAGAACTCTTCAAAAGAGAGGTAAGGAAAAGATCTTTCCAGCCTTGACAGTCTAGATCATGAACAGTAAGATCAAGAATTCAAGATGGGGCAAGGTGGGGAGAAGAAAACTGAGGAATATATAATAAACAAAAGAGGAAAGGAAAGTAGAGTTATTTGACATCCAAATGACACTGACCCTGAGTGTTAAGAAAGGCCTTTTGGGGAAATTCTACATTGTCTTGATAAGATACCGAAAAGATTATATTCTTGATGATGGACTGTAACTACAGGTCCTTTCAGACACTGTGAGGGCATAAAGAAGGGCTACATATTCGTTCATTTGGTGAATGTTAACTAGATACTATGATAATACGGTAATACAGCTATTAAAAATGTATCACCCTCAAAAACTAATAGTCTAGGACTGTGATATAAGGCCGCTAGCTCATGTGGTTATTTAATATTAAATTAATTAAAAACAGTAAGACTAATGATTCATTAATGGATCATACTATGTGATTGTACCAGGGGCTCAACAATTAACATGTGGCTAGTGACGGCTGTTTTTGGCAGCTCAGATTATAGAATATTTCCACAATTACAGTTTTATTGAGCATCAATGAACTAAAAGTCTATTCAGGAATGAAATTCAAAATTATCATTGTAATTAATTTATTGATATAGAAACATAGAAAATTTTCAGAGTAGAGTAATAACCTCAGGAGAATTTAATTAATCTGTGGCTGGTATGAGTAGGTGCAAATAATATTTAAAAGTAAATCTCTGAGAAAATTATGTTTAATATAAAACTAAAAATTATTATGTTGTATAAGATTGGAGAATAAAGATTGATTGAAAGTAGTATAAAGCACCACTGTCAGAGAAAATAGAATATGTGACTGTTGTTATTAGAATCAACAAAGTTGAGTATAAGAGTAACAAGAAATATGTTGGGTAATAAAGACTTTCAAACGTCAGGCATTATAGAGATTTTCTGAAAAGAACTAGAAGAACCGTAAATGTTTTTAGTAGGATAATGTCATAAATTGTATTATATTTTTAGTGATTATTTCTGCAGTAGAGAATAATTGGAGATGGACAAAAGGTGGGCTTGGAGAGAGGAAGATCTAAGATGGCAGCACAGAAAGATCCTGAACTCGCCTCCTTGCATGTGTTCCCTGAAAATATACCTACATAGGGAGCAGTTCAATCTGAGGGAGAACTGAAGGTGGAGGGAATACGTCTTGTACAACAAGGGGAAGAAAGCCCACCAAAGATGGACTTGGAGAATATACAGAAATTAATTGTACTGATCCACTTGAAAAATAATATTCATTTGGTCAAAGATGATGAAAACTTGGGTGAAGGATTAATCTGAATGCCCATTAATCATTGAAAATTTGCATTTGATAGGTAGGGAAGTAGGGAGGACTTCCCAGGTGATCAGTAGACTAATGAGTCTTTCAAGATACTAAGTTTTAGAGTGGCTTGTTACACAGTCATAATTAACTGGTACAGTATTACTGAATTAAGGAACAGTTGATGAAAGTTCTTTTTTTTTAAGAAGGTAAAAATAATAATTTAAATTTGTGAATCCTAAGTTTGAAATTTCTCTGAGATACTGAAATGAATACATCTTGTGCTAGGGGTTGGTAGAAAAGCTTATGGCTGAAATGCGTATTTGAAAGATAGCTGTATGGGGAAACTAATGAAAAGTCTGGAAGAGAATGATGTCCCAGGGAGGAAATGTAGCATAAGAAAAGAGGCACCAAAATAAAAGATCTGAGCAACTTTAATACTTAATAGAAACTATGCTGTATTTCCTGGGAGGTCAATATATATTAGGAAGCAGACTCACCATTAGGAACCCTTCTCATGGAAGTATTCATATATCTTAAATCTTTATTCAATATAAGGGGGTCAAGTGAGAAAAGGAAAGCTGAAGGCACAAGAAAAAAAATAACAAATTGAATTTTTTGATTCTTTATGAAAGGTCTTATTAATGTCAAACATACTTTTCAACTAATGCTAATGTTAATTTCTGATTTTAAAAGTAATAAAAAAAGATTGTGATAATAATGTAACTGTGATTTTTTAAAGGGAAGAAGTCAACAGGTTTTATTTTAACTTTGAATATTTAAAAATGTTCCTCTGATTCTGTTGACCTCTTTTAGCTATCAGAAATACACTCCTGGTAATTAATATAACAGGAAGAAACCTATGGCCCCTGCTTTAATGCTTCTTATGAACACATTCACTGTACTTCTTTGTAAGCTGGAAAAACTTTGAGATAGCTCTTTTGATGAGATTTACTTAAAAAAAATAAGTGACACTATTTTATATCAATATGGTGTAAAGTTGTTGAAGTATTATTAATTAAATTCTTAAAGATTCTTAACTAGAACTCTCAAAATTATGTATTATGGAAAGGTAGAATATAGATCAAATGTACGTATTTTATTCATCATGTAGAAATTTAAGCTTTATAAAAAATTGACTGCGTAAGTGGATACATTTTATCTTTTGAAAAGTTCAATATGTCTACAGTGATACGGAATCCTCTTTAAATACACAAATACATATATAAGGCAGATGATTTTGTGTCATTTACATAAAAATAAAATTCAGAAAACTAGGAATATCACCAATATTACTTTTAGAATAAAGTATGGTATAAATTAAAAGTAATAATTAGATCAATCATTCAAGTCAACGTTCTAGTTCTACTGATTAGTGAGTACCTGGTGCCAGATATACAGAATTCTGCTAAGAGCCTACAGATGTTGATATTTTTTTCTTTTTAACTCTTCTCTGAAGCACTTAGCTGTCTTTGACAAGTTGTTCTATTTCCAAATTTCAAACTCCATTTAAACTTCAACTCTTCTAAGATTATGAAAGTCAACAGAATTTTCACCCTAATTTCAATCAATTGCACTGTCTTCACATCTAGAGATGCCTGCAGTGTTATTGCCTGGTAGCCCAGACCTACCTATTAGAGTACCACTCACTCTTCAGTGTTTGGCTCAAATTCTTTTTTTTTGGTGAGTTTTCATTAATTTTCATCATTGTGACTCCTCCCCTATTTTAGAGTGTATTTTATTAAGCACTAAATTTTAAATTGCTTTCAGTTTGTTTATTCACCAAATATTGATAGGGAGACTACTCTGGGCAAGTGACTAGACAAGTTTCTTGATCTAAAGATGAATTCTGCTCCATATAAATTAACACTCTAAGATTCTATAAAATCTCTTGCTATGATAGCTGCTTGCAAGAACTATGAAAAGCACATAGGAGAGAACAGCTAACTTGCAGTCAGAAGTTGTAGATGTCTGCAAAGGAAAAGGCAAATAAATTAAGTCTTTAAATATGTGAGAGCTTTTCACGATTACACTGAAAATGGTAAAAAAAAAAAAAAACAGGGTTCAACAGTGTTGAAGCTTAGGAAACACTATGTTTCCTAAAAACAGTAGAGTTTTAATGTGTCAGTTGCTTCTACTGTGTTCTTGAAGAACACTCAGGGGTGAGCACAGCCCTGTTCTCCTTAGCTCTCATCTGGGATTTAGTCTTTACTGTGCTCTCTTTGCTTTGAAACTTTGAAGTGCTATAAATGTGGGACATTTTAATGATTTTTCTGTTACTTTCTGATTAGATCAAATACACAGAGATGGTAGCATTACAACACATCTTGGGAATGCCATTTAAGAAAAGCCCTCAGAAATAGCTCAGCAGAACTATGATTTAATAATTTTTACACAATATCATATAAGGCACATGAAATTATAATGCAATTTCTTAAAATATGATCTTCTTTATTTTCTTCGTTGTTTTAAGGGAAATATATAAGGCGGATTTCCCAATATTCTCTCACACTTCCATGTCACTCAATGTCTGACTGATTTTAAACTAATCAATCTACAACATCTACAATGGTTTCATAGGATAAAGCTAAAGAAGTATGTCTTTCACCATGAAGAAAATTCAAGAAAAATTTCTACTCTATCAGGTAGATTGGCATGCCCTAATCAGGGTGGAGATTTTGTAGAATGGTTTTTAATTCAAAATAAGTAATTGAAGACTTAAGGACAAGAATTAGTCTGATCCTTGCTCCCCACAAGTCAATCGTATTTTGTGATGAATTACTATGAACTCTATAGTCCAAATTAAAACCAGCTGTAACAAGAAAGACTTCTCATGAGCATATTCCATTTACAAATCCAATGAGCTTGCTTTCTCTAAATTTTGGTCATTTTCTAACTCAGTTATCAATGCCACACCCTCATTGTGCACCCTTTGCTTTAACTGTTTGCCCATTATTTTTTCTCTTTTCCAGCAAGGTTACATTTCATAATATACTTTCAGTCTTCTTCTCCCTACATCTTATTTTCTCTATCACTTGTTCCAATTTTCCCAAAGTTGCCCTCCTTTACACTGTTTTATATTACATTTCACTTTTGGTCCTGAACTGTGAAGAGCATAGCATCAAAATCATTTGCAAACCTTTTTGTATGAGATTATAAATTTTAAACTTTTGAATCATGGGCATTAAAGCTTCTTTATTTATTATCAATTTTTGCAAAGTAATAATTACCAAAATAGTTTTTCTGCATGAATGGCAATCCATGGGTGGTGCTCAGACTTTTTTTTCCCTGATTTTGCATCTTCTCAGTGAATACTTGTATTTGAAGCAGAATGGTTTACATCATACCAGCTTCATCTAATTCTTTCAGCTCTATCAATTCTTTGAATATGGGAGGGAGTATTTATTTCCCCAAGAAACAATTTTCAAGAGAAAGAGAAGAATTTCAGGACCTCAGTAGGACCACTGAAATGAAACGCATGAATGTGATCTCTGTATGGAAATGTTAAACTTACCACAGAATGAAGAGAGGGCTCTACTCAATCTGACAGAGACATAGAAGGAGAAGCTGCCACTGATACACAGGTGATGTGGTTCAAGCTGAACATAACAGCCACCAAAGCTAATGTTGTCCTACATACTTTAGACCCTAAATTATATCAGTAAGGCTGCTGTTGAAGGATATGGTTTCCTTAATTGAAGAAGGTGAGCTTTATTTATTTTTATTCTTTATTTTTTATTTTTATTTATTTATTTATATTTTATTTTATTTTATTTTTATTTTGGTATCATTAATCTACAATTACATGAAGAACATTATGTTTACTAGACTCCCCCCTTCACCAAGTCCCCCCCACATACCCCTTCACAGTCACTGTTCATCAGCGTCGTAAGATGCTATAAAATCACTATTTGTCTTCTCTGTGTTGTACAGCCCTCCCCGTGCCCCACACACACTATACATGCTAATCATAATGCCCCCTTTCCTTTTCCCAGCCCTTGTCCCTCCCTTCCCACCCATCCTCCCTAGTCCCTTTCCCTTTGGTAACTATTAGTCCATTCTTGGGTTCTGTGATCCTGCTGCTGTTTTGTTCCTTCAGTTTTCCTTTGTTCTTATACTCCACAGATGAGTGAAATCATTTGGTACTTGTCTTTCTCCACCTGGCTTATTTCACTGAGCATAATACCCTCTAGCTCCATCCATGTTGTTGCAAATGGTAGGATCTGTTTTTTTCTTATGACTGAGTAATATTCCATTGTGTGTATGTACCACATCTTCTTTATCCATTCATCTACTGATGGACATTTAGGTTGCTTCCATATCTTGGCTATTTTAAATAGTGCAGCAATAAACATAGGGGTCTATCTGTATTTTTCAAACTGGAGTGCTGCATTCTTAGGGTAAATTCCTAGAAGTGGAATTCCTGGGGCAAATGGTAAGTCTATTTTGAGCATTTTGAGGAACCTCCATACTGCTTTCCACAATGCTTGAACTAATTTACATTCCCACCAGTAGTTTAGGAGGGTTCCCCTTTCTCCAGAACCTCGCCAACATTTGTTGTTGATTGTCTTTTCAATGATGGCAGTCCTTACTGGTGTGAGGTGATATTTCATTGTGGTTTTAATTTGCATTTCTCTGATGACAAGCGATGTGGAGCATCTTTTCATGTGTCTGTTGGCCATCTGAATTTCTTCTTTAGAGAACTGTCTTTTCAGCTTCTCTGCCCATTTTGTAATTGGATTATTTGCTTTTTGTTTGTTGAGGTGGGTGAGCTCTTTATATAATTTTGGATGTCAGCCCTTTATAGGATCTGTCATTTATGAATATATTCTCCCATACTGTAGGGTTCCTTTTTGTTGTATTGATGGTGTCCTTTGCTGTACAAAAGCTTTTTAGCTTGCTATAGTCCCACTTGTTCATGTTTGCTTTTGTTTCCCTTGCCTAGGAAGATATGTTCATGAAGAAGTCACTCATGTTTATGTCCATGAGATTTTTGCCTATGTTTTTTTCTAAGAGTTTTATGGTTTCATTACTTACATTCAGGTCTTTGATCCATTTGGAGTTTACTTTTGTGTATGGGGTTAGACAATGATCCAGTTTCATTCTCTTACATGTAGCTGTCCAGTTTTGCCAGCACCATCTGTTGAAGAGACTGTCATTTCCCCATTGTATGTCCATGGCTCCTTTATGTATTTTAATTGGCCATATATGTCTGGGTTAATGTTTGGGGTCTCTATTCTGATCCACTGGTCTGTGGTTCTGTTTTGTGCCAATACCAGATTGTCTTGATTACTGTGGCTTTGTAGTAGAGCTTGAAGTTGGGGAGCAAGATTTCTCCCACTTTATTCTTCCTTCACAGGATTGCTTTGGCTATTCGGGGTCCTTGGTTTTCCATATGAATTTTTGAACTATTTGTTCCAGTTCATTGAAGAATGCTATTGGTAATTTGATAGGGATTGCATCAAATCTGTATACTGCTTTGGGCAGGATGGCCATTTTGATGAAATTAATTCTTCCTAGCCAGGAGCAATGGATGAGTTTCCATCTGTTAGTGTCCCCTTTAATTTCTCTTAAGAGTGACTTGTAGTTTTCAGAGTATAAGTCTTTCACTTCTTTGGTTAGGTTTATTCCTAGGTATTTTATTCTTTTTGATACAATTGTGAATGGAGTTGTTTTCCTGATTTTTCTTTCTATTGGTTCATTGTTAGTGTATAGGAAAGCCATAGATTTCTGTGCATCAATTTTGTATCCTGCAAATTTGCTGTATTCTGATATCAGTTCTAGTAGATTTGCAGTGGAGTCTTTAGGGTTTTTTATGTACAATATCATGTCATCTGCAAATAGTGACAGTTTGACTTCTTCTTTACCAATCTGGATTCCTTGTATTTCTTTGTTTTGTCTAACTGCCGTGGCTAGGACCTCCAGTACTATGTTGAATAACAGTGTAGAGAGTGGGCATCCCTGTCTTTTTCCCGATCTCAGAGGAAAAGCTTTCAGCCTCTCGCTGTTCAGTATGATGTTGGCTGTGGGTTTATCATATATGGCCTTTATTATGTTGAGGTACTTGCCCTCTATGCTCATTTTATTGAGAGTTTTTATCATGAATGGAGTTGAATTTTGTAGAATGCTTTTTCTGCATCTATAGAGATGATCATATGGTTTTTGTCCTTTTTGTTTATGTGGTGGATGATGTTGAAGGATTTTCGAATGCTGTACCATCCTTGCATCCCTGGGATGAATCCCACTTGGTCATTGTGTATGATCCTTTTGATGTATTTTTGAATTAGGTTTGCTAATATTTTGATGGGTATTTTTGCATCTATATTTATCAGGGATATTGGTCTGTAGTTTTCTTTTTTGGTGGGGTCTTTGCCTGGTTTTAGGGTGATGTTGGCTTCATAGAATGAGTTTGGGAGTATTCCGTCCCCTCCTATTTTTTGGAAAACTTTAAGGAGAATGGGTATTATGTCTTTCCTGTATGTCCGATAAAATTCGGAGGTAAATCCATCTAGCCCGGGGATTTTGTTCTTTGGTAGTTTTTTGATTACAGCTTCAATTTCGTTGCTGGTAATTGGTCTGTTTCGATTTTCTGTTTCTTTCTGGGTCAGTCTTGGAAGGTTGTATTTTTCTAGGAAGATGTCCATTTCTCCTAGGTTTCCCAGCTTGTTAGCATATAGGTTTTCATAGTACTCTCTAATAATTCTTTGTATTTCTGTGGGGTCCGTCATAATTTTTTCCTTTCTCATTTCTGATACTGTTGATTTGTGTTGACTCTCTTTTCCTCTTAATAAGTCTGGCTAGAGGCTTATCTATTTTGTTTATTTTCCCAAAGAACCAGCTCTTGGTTTCATTGATTTTTGCTATTGTTTTATTCTTCTCAATTTTATTTATTTCTTCTCTAATCTTTATTATGTCCCTCTGTCTGTTGACCTTAGGCCTCATTTGTTCTTCTTTTTCCAATTTCGATAATTGTGACATTAGACTATTCATTTGGGATTGTTCTTCCTACTTTGTATATGCCTGGATTGCTATATCCTTTCCTCTTAAGACTGCTTTTGCTGTATCCCACAGAAGTTGGGGCTTTGTGTTTTTGTTGTCATTTGTTTCCATATATTGCTGGATCTCCATTTTAATTTGGTCATTGATCCATTGATTATTTAGGAGCATGTTCTTAAGCCTCCAAGTGTTTGTGGGTCTTTTTGCTTTCTTTGTACAATTTATTTCTAGTTTTATACCTTTGTGGTCTGAAAAGTTGTTTGGTAGGATTTCAATCTTTTGGAATTTACTGAGGCTCTTTTTGTGGCCTAGTATGTGGTCTATTCTGGAGAATGTTCCATGTGCACTTGAGAAGAATGTGTATCCTGTTGCTTTTGGGTGTAGAGTTCTATAGATGTCTATTAGGTCCATCTGTTTTAATGTGTTGTGCAGTGCCTCTGTGTCCTTATTTATTTTCTGTCTGGTGTATCTGTCCTTTGGAGTGAATGGTGTGTTGAAGTCTCCTAAAATGAATGCATTGCATTCTGTTTCCTCCTTTAGTTCTGTTAGTATTTGTTTCACGTATGCTGGTGCTCCTGTGTTGGGTGCATATATATTTGTAATGGTTATATTCTCTTGTTGGACTGACCCCTTTATCATTATGTAATGTCCTTCTTTATCTCTTGTTACTTTCTTTGTTTTGAAGTCTGTTTTGTCTGATACTAGTATTGCAACACCTGCTTTTTTCTCCCTGTGGTTTGCATGAAATATCTTTTCCATCCCTTGACTTTTAGTCTGTGCATGTCTTTGGGTTTGAGGTGAGTCTCCTGTAAGCAGCATATAGATGGATCTTGCTTTTTTATCTATTCTATTACTCTGTGTCTTTTGATTGGTACATTTAGTCCATTTACATTTAGGGTGATTACTGAAAGATACGTACTTATTGCCATTGCAGGCTTTAGATTCGTGGTTACCAAAGGTTCGAGCTTACCTTCTTTACTACCTTACTGTCTAACTTAACTTGCTTATTGAGGTATTATAAATGCAGCCTGGTAATTATTTCTCTCCCTTCTTATTCCTGCTCCTCCATTCTTCATATGTTGGGTGTTTTGTTCTGTGCTCTTTTTAGGAGTGCTCCCATCTAGAGCAGTCCCTGTAAGATGCCCTGTAGAGGTGGTTTGTGGGAGGCAAATTCCCTTAACTTTTGCTTGTCTGGGAATTGTTTGATCCCTCCTTCATATTTAAATGATAATCGTGCTGGATACAGTATCCTTGGTTCAAGGCCCTTCTGTTTCATTGCATTAAATATATCATGCCATTCTCTTCTGGCCTGTAGGGTTTCTGTCGAGAAGTCTGATGATAGCCTGATGGGTTTTTCTTTGTAGGTGACCTTTTTTCTGTCTCTGGCTACCTTTAACACTCTGTCCTTGTCCTTGATCTTTGCCATTTTAATTATTATGTGTCTTGGTGTTGTCCTCTTTGGGTCCCGTCTCTCAGGAGTTCTGTGTGCCTCTGTAGTCTGAGCAACTATTTCCTCCCCCAGTTTGGGGAAGTTCTCAGAAATTATTTCTTCAAAGACACTCTCTATCCCTTTTCCTCTCTAATGTGGATATTGTTCCTTTTGGATTGGTCTCACAGTTCTCTTAATATTGTTTCATTCCTGTAGATCCTTTTATCTCTCTCTATGTCAGCTTCTATGCACTCCTGTTCTCTGGTTTCTATTCCATCAATGGCCTCTTGCATCTTATCCATTCTGCTTATAAATGCTTCCAGAGATTGTTTCACTTCTGTAATCTCCCTCCGGACTTCATCCCTTAGCTCTTGTATATTTCTCTGCATCTCTGTCAGCATGTTTAAGATTTTTATTTTGAATTCTTTTTCAGGAAGACTGGTTAGGTCTATCTCCTTCTCAGGTGTTGTCTTTGTGATTTTTGTCTGTCTTAGATTCTGCCTTTTCATGGCGATAGAGATAGTTTGCAGAGCTAGGACGAGTGACGGCTGGGAGTACGTCCCTTCTTGTTGATTTGTGGCCTTCCTCTCCTGGGAGAACAGCGACCTCTAGCAGTTTGTGCTGGGCAGCTGCACGTAGATGGGGCCTCTGATTCCTGCCCCAACCCCTATGGAGTTTAGCTCCACACTTGCTGTGGGCATGGCCTGCCTCAGGCTGCTGCTCAGATATGGCCGAGCTGCATCGGAGGGGAAATGGCCGGGAAGCTGTTTATCTCCATGAGGAGCTTCCGAGTCTCCCTGCTGCACAGAGGGTTAGGGTGCCCAGAGATCCCTGGGATTCCCAGCTGCTTGGCTAAGTGTCTCGGGATGCTTCCATCCAGCTGTGGGGTTCCTGTCCCTTTAAGACTTTCAAAATGCACTCGCTTTTCTTTGTCCCCAGGGCACCAGCTGCGGGGACCCACTCACAGGTCTTACTGTCCTGTTTCCCTAGTTTCCATCACCCCATGCACGCATTGTGTGTCTGTGCTCTGGTGCAGATGGGTAGGGCTGGCTATTTAGCAGTCCTGGGCTCCCTCTCCCTCCCCACTCCAACTCCTCTCCTCCCACCAGGAGCTGGGGTGAGGGGCGCTCGGGTCCCGCCCAGCTGCGGCTCGTATCTTACCCCCTTTGCTAGGTGCTGGAATCTTGCAGGTGTGGATGTAGTCCAGCTGTTGTCCTGTGTCTTCTGGTATTTCTTTAAGGGAGAGTTGTATTTGTTGTATTTTCAAAAATATATGTGGTTTTGGTAGGAGATTACCGCTGCTCTACTCATGCTGCCATCTTGGCTCTGCCTCTGAGGTTTATTTTTATAATCACATTATCTGCACTAATTATTGTAATGATGCTTGCTACAACAGGTAAGCCACAACCTCTCAGTCACTTACTACAACATCTTGCTCTTTTAAAGTAAAAAACAGGTGGGGCATGGTCAAAGAGCAGGTGGCTGTCCTGTAAGCAGTGATTAAACGTGACAAGGAATTTCTATTTGGTGGCTCTTCCACGTTGAGAATGCAGCTTCCTTGTTCATCCAGCTGATTTGTATTGAGACCTAGAAAAGGAAAAAGCAGAGTAACCAAGTTGTAGATGCGGGCTCACACCATTTTGTTAGATCTTAGGCACGAACAGCTAATATCAATTGCAAAAGATACTGGGCAGTTCAGTCCAGCTGAACATTCCAAAAGAAGGGAAAGTGAGCTTGGGGAGCAGCTAGGTTATTCTGCATCACAGTATCTTTAAACTTAATAAGCGTTGGACATGAAAGAGAAAACTTATTGAATTAACACTCTTGGAAGAGCTGTTTTTTTCCATAAAATATTTAGAAATAATTACTTATATAAATTATATCGGTTAATGACATTAGACACATTTCATAAGATTAAGTAAAACTGGCCATTAAATTGAGTAGCAAGAAATTTAGGCAAACAGCCAGCTAGCCAATCAGTTAATTCAACTTTTAAACATTATATGTTTGGAAAGAAGTAATCTGTGCTGATGTGCAGCCTCTGAGGAAATGCTTCTTCAAAGACATTAGCACTTTACATAAAACCCAGTCTGTGCATATGTGAAGGATGCAATGGTGGGTGGCTGTGGGTGATTAGGGCAGGGATGAAGAAATAAGGGAATCCATTTAGTTCAAAATATTGATCTGGATATATTTTAGAATGCCTATGAAATATTTTTGATGATACAATTATATAATTAATTTTCATGCTTATCTTGTTGCTGTAATTTTCTTTTTTTTAGTGATAACAACAAACCATGGAGTTGGGATTTGAGGATAAATGTCATTGCTTCATAATATTGGCTAATGAAACATGAAAGTAAATACTAATAAAGGCAGAAACATGGTATTGTAAGAAGAATGCTTCCTTTTTTCCCTTCTCCACTACTTGGGAAGATGTCTCCAGAACCTGTGAATGCATCACATGACATGGCAGAAAAAGCCCTTGCAGATATAATTCAGGTTATGTACCTTCAAATAGGGAAATTATCCTGAAGTTTCCATTAGGCTCACTCTATTCACATGAACCCTTAAAAGTCAGTAGTTTTCTATTAGGCTTGGGGTGGATTAATGATTGTGCATTGAGCATTGACCCCCTATACAGAATTTTATTGTTGTTAACAACCATTTGATCAATAAATATGAGAGATGCCCTCACAAAAAAAAAAAAAAAAGTACACACTTCCAATTGTAAAATAAATAAGTAACCGGGATGTAATGTATAGCATGAGGAATATAGTCAAAATATTGTAACAACGTGGTATGGTGATAGTTGGTACCTAGAATTATCATGTATATAAATGTTGAATCACTGTGTTGTACACCTGAAACTAATGTAATACTGTGTGTCAACTACCCTTCAATAAAAAATAATTATCTAAAAATAAAAATAAAAAGTCAGTAGTTTTCTTTACATAGAGATCAGAAGAAATGTGGTGGCAGAGAGAATCAGAGAGATTTAAAGACAGAAAGACTCTACCCACCTTTGCCACATGAAAAATCCTAGAAGGAATTGGGACAGTCTTTATGAAGACTTACCTGCTGATAGCCAGCAAGACCCTGAGGACCACACAAGAAAAAACAAGGAACTAAGTCCAGCCATCAACTAAAATGAGTTTGAAAGCAAATTATTTCCCAGAGCCTCCAGAACATACTGCAGTCCTGCCCACACCTTGATTTCTGTTTTGTGAAGTTCTGAATAGATACAAAACTGAGCCATGCAGTACGTGGTCTTCTGACCATAAAATGTGAAATAATAAATTTGCGTTGTTTCAAACCACAAAGTTTCCATTTAAAAGGTCACATTCCTTCACAATAATTCAGTAAAGGTTAAAAGTAACAATAACAATAAGGAGACAAATAATATTACAACAAAAAATATCTTCTTAAATAAAAATTTGGTAAAAAGAAAAGAGATATATCATATTCATTTGATGCTAGGTTCACATTCCAGTGGGAAAGATACATATATAAAATAATGGAAACATATGATTGTTAATTCTAGAAAGAATGAGATGTTTTTAAAACTATTTTGAATGATAAAGCTAAAATGAGCATCCCCCAAATTGTGTCACTTGAACTGAGTTAGAATGAAGAATTGGATTTCCACTTTCTGAGATAGGTTGACAAAAATTAGAAATCAGTTAATTTAATCCAACTCTATAGTGCATATGTTATCTTTTCCCACTTAAGGATTCTGGTATAAAATTGGTACTTCACCTTTTTTCTTGAAAACCATGCAATAACAAGAAGCATAAGAAAAGAATAAAGACTTATTTTTCTGAAACTAGGTATGACTTTACATTCCAAATACCGTATTTAAGAGGAAAAAAAGAATGAAAAAATTAAAAACAACAAACAGTGGAAATCAAAGTGAGCTATGCATATGTCAGATGAAGTTAGAAGAAATGTCAGAGCAGGTTCTCAGAGATATCCTAAAACAAATATTTCCTGATGGTCAGGAGCACAGCCTGAGATGCAAAATCTAAATGCCTGATTTGGAGTAGCAAGAATGGGAACGTATATTGCTGCAGAAGCTCTCTTGCCTCCTTTTTTCTGAACACCAAGGAGACGAACTTAAGTAAAGGTTAAACTTTAAGTAAAGGTTGAAACTCCTAATCCAGGAAGCCACCTGTCTTTTTGGCAATGGGGTCAAAGTGAGACTTCAAATTGTATATATTCTTCAGTTGAATATTGCTGTAAAGTGGAGAAAAGTGGTGTCCAATTGAACTTAAAGCTCCAACTGTGAAAAACTCTTGTTTCAAAGATACAGATGGAAACAGATCATGAATATACAAAAATATAAGACTGAAGATATGAAATATGAAAAATCAGTTTCAAGTAAATAACACTTCAGAAAAACATGAGCTATATGTATAACTGTGTGTATACATATGTATCTATAAACATCTCTATATATCTATATTTCTCTATTTTTCTATCTAATTATGTATCTATCCATAATGCAGATAAAATTCTGGATCGAAATATTCATGAGTTATAATGACCAAAAATGGAATGGATCAATTGTGTATCTGTAATTTTAGAAGGAAACAATATGCAACAATGTGGAAGCAAGTTTATGTTGCCATAAATTATCTATTCTCCAGTAAATGGACTTCACTTTAATGTTATCTATAATTCTGAGTTTATTATTTAAAGACATTTTTCAAGTATGACAAATGATTTGAGAAAATAGTTCTATTTTTATTTTATTTCTTCTTTGAATTAAATGAGCTACATAAATTCCTCTAATACAAGCAAAGAAATTTTTTAAATGCATGTATCAAATCTACAGAAATTTCCTTAACCTTGCTTATATTATTTCATCATTGATTTTCTTAACATCTGAACATAATGAGGTAATTCAGGAATTCAACTGACAAAACTATAAACTGAGGTAGTCTAGGACTACTATGAAATATTTCAACAAGCCCTGCCTCTACCCACCCCCACAAAAAAGTATAAAAGTGTATTAAAACTAAACTCACTATCCTAATACCCATTAGTTTCAACCTAGTTTCACCTAGTATTTAGAAGTTGTCCTAGTTAAATCCATCAAAACACAAACCCTGCTAGGACAGGGGAGTTTTGTCCCTAAGGGCTCTTTCTTATAATTGCAGAACTATCAAATTTTCAAGTCATGTAGAAAGTCAATATGGAATCTGCAAGGAAGCTAGTTCTTTCCCAGCTCCTCTATTTCTGTATTACTATGTTCACCTCATTTCAACTCTCATTCAAATTTTAACAACTGCAAGAGTAGGCTTATTTCAGAGCCTCTTGACATACATTTTTACCTGGTAGAAAATTCCAACACCCTTAGGGACCGCATCAAAAATGTCCCACTTAAAAAAAAATTGCTGAAATGCATTTATGAACTCAGTCTCTATGCATTCAGCAGTACAAGTCTATAATTTTCTTCAAATGAAGGTTGGCTTTAGAGCAGAGTTATACTTCATATCAAAGTCATATGCAATTATAAAAATGAATAAAAAAATCAGTATTTGTTAGGCAGCTGTTCTGATCATAGAGGTCAAAGAAGCACCAACAGACTATTTTTTCCATGCTCTGCCTCCAGTCAGAGTTGTATTACAACCACTCAGAATGGCTATTTTCTCTTTAAAAAAATGCTCCAGTTGTTCTCTGTAAAGAATATGGAAATATTTAATATCCTAATATAAGTGTCTCATGTCAATGAAAAAATAAGATATTTGAATAAGAAAATGTATTGTTGTTGACCATACATTTGGGGCCTTTTACAATGAATAACAAGATTCTGTAATTACTAAAGAAGAGGCAAGTTAGTTTTACTATCCTGAAAAGGCAGGTAACTAGTATGTGGCAAATTATAATCCATGAATATTTAATTCCCCTTTGGTATATCTCTCCTGTAGCACCACAGAGGGTATATCAAGAAATGACTTTTGTAAAAATGTAAATTCCTCCCTTGAATGCTTAACTCCTTTGTTAATTTGATGAGCAGTTCTTTCTTCAGTCAGCTATTACTCAGAAAAGAAAAAAGAAAAAAAAATGCTGCTAAAAGAAATCAAGCTGATTTCAATCATAACAGTCCTTATAAATCAAAACTTCTGTAGCTATTTGGTGATATTTTTATAATAGAACTGAGGAATTATTACTTCAATTGAAAAACTTTTAAAATTTCAGATTGCCTATAGAAATTAAATCATGAGATCTTATAGAATGGCATAATGTTATTTCTATGGTAAATTTATAGATGCTATATATTTTTGCCCTTCTATATTAAAATTAGCTATGGCAAACATTATTATGCTTTATTATTTTCTATTTTATTAATTCTTTGTGATGAAATCTTGCTATATGTGGATCTAGTACCTGATTTAGTCACATATAAAGATTTATGGAGAAATTTGTTTATGTATATGGTACAAAACAACACAAGACTTATCATTAACAAAATAAGATTTACCATAAAGATGCTATTTTAGTCTTTTTAAATATCTCCTCTGCATATACAACAAACACATGAAAAAGAAAAAAATAAAACTCATTTTGAAATAAAATGCTAAGAACAGAACAAACCAGTGGAAATAGATACAGTAGTAGTATCTACATTTCCTTCTAGAGATTTCATTACAAAGTGCTCATCTGTATTCCTCTCTAACCCATTTACCAAAAAGAAGAATTAAAAGACATGTATTTCAGTATTAATGAAGTCTTTAGAAAAGTGATCAGACATAAGTTTATTTATAAACATTTTATTTAAAAAATTAAGATGTTTGAACTAAATTACCATCTCGACAAGCTAAGAGAATAACAAAAACAACAACAAAGCAAGAAAGTAGAAATAAGGGAAATATAAAGACAAAATACATATCAGTGATGTGAAAAATAAAACATTCATAAGACAATTAAAAATCAATGTTCTACATTTTAAAAAGTGATTAATTAAGATCAAAACCTTGTTATTTAAATCAAGATGAAAGCAGGGAAAGTACAACTAACAAAATAAGATATAATTGGGGAAGTGCCTGCTAAAGATTATTTTTAAAATGTAAAAAAAAAAATTTTCAGATGTCATAAAACCTAGATAGAATGATTAATATCCTAGGGAAACTGAGTTTAATCTTATTAGAAATACAAAGTTCATACAGAAAAAAAATTCTGTAATGGAAATAAAGGATATTTTAAGGAAACTATCTTACAGAAAACACCAAGCCAAATGATTTCAAAATGGAATTTTTAAAAGTCTTACAGTTTTTATAACTGTGATGGTTAATTTTATGTGTCAACATGACTGGGCCATAGGGTGCCTAGGCATTTGGTCAAAGATTGAGTGTTTCTATGAGGATGTTTT
Organism: Manis pentadactyla; assembly: GCF_030020395.1. Lineage (NCBI taxonomy): Eukaryota > Metazoa > Chordata > Mammalia > Pholidota > Manidae > Manis > Manis pentadactyla. Next base: position 24,246,593 of record NC_080023.1, read on the forward strand.
TGGATGAGATTAACATTGAAATGGGTAATCTGATTAAAGCTGGTTGCCCTCCCTAATATGGGAGGAACTCATTCAATCAGATGAAGCCTGTTTAGAAAAAGAAGGCCAACCCCCTTAAGAGGAAGATTCCATTTTTCCTGCCTAACTGTCTTTGAACTGAGACATCAGCATTTTTCCTGCTGAAACATTAGCTTTTAACTGGTTCTGGAGCCTGCAGGCTTTCAGCTAGAGCTACACTGGAAATACACCACCAGCTCTCTTGGGTCTCTAGCTTGCCAGTTCACCCTGCTGATCTTGAGACTTGTCAGCCTCCACAGCTGCATGAGCCAGTTCTTTATAATAAATCTCTTTTTTTATGTTGTATATATTTTATTAGTTCTGATGCTTTGGAGAATCCTAACTAACACAAAAATATAGAACAATAGAGAAAAAAGCCTCAAAGGTTATTTTTTTATTTTCTTAATTTTGTTTTGATATCATTAATGTACAATTACTTGAACAACATTATGGTTACAAGACTCCCCCTATTATCAAATCCCCCCCCATATACCCCATTACAGTCACTGTCCATCAGCATAGTAAGATGCTATAGAATCATTACTTGTCTTCTCCGTATATACTGCCTTCCCCATGTTCCCAACCCCCACAATTATGTGTGCTAATCATAAAGCCCCGTTTTCTCCCTTATCCCTCCCTTCCCACCCATCTTCCCCAGTCCCTTTCCCTTTGGTAACTGTTAGCCCACTCTTGGGTTCTGTGAATCTGCTGCTATTCTGTTCCTTCAGTTTTTTCTTTGTTCTTCTACTCCACATATGAATGAAATCATTTGGTCCTCGTCTGTCTCCACCTGGCTTGTTTCACTGAGCATAATACCCTCTAGCTCCATCCAAGTTGTTGCAAATATGTAGGATTTATTTTCTTCTTATGGCTGAATAATATTCCATTGTGTATATGTACCACCTCTTTATCCATTCATCCACTGATGGACACTTAGGTTGCTTCCATTTCTTGGCTATTGTAGATAGTGCTGCGATAAACATAGGGGTGCATCTGTCTTTCTCAAACTTGATTGCTGCATTCTTAGGGTTAATTCCTAGGAGTGGAATTCCTGGGTCAAATGATATTTCTATTTTGAGCATTCTGAGGAACCTCCATACTGCTTTCCACAATGGTTGAACTAGTTTACATTCCCACCAGCAGTGTAGGAGGGTTCCCCTTTCTCTACAACCTCGCCAACATTTGTTGTTGTTTGTCTTTTCGATGATGGCGATCCTTTCTGGTGTGAGGTTATATCTCATTGTGGTTTTAATTTGCATTTCCCTGATGAGTAGTGATGTGGAGCATCTTTTCATGTCTCTGTTGGCCATCTGAATTTCTTCTTTTGAGAAGTGTCTGTTCAGCTCCTCTGCCCATTTTTTATTGGATTATTTGCTTTTTGTTTGTTGAGGTGTGTGAGCTATTTATATATTTTGAATGTCAACCCTTTATCAGATCTGTCATTTATGAATATATTCTCCCATACTGTAGGATGTCTTTTTGTTCTACTGATGGTATCATTTGCTGTACAGAAGCTTTTTAGTTTGATATAGTCCCATGTGTTCATTTCTGCTTTTGGTTCTCTTGCCCAGGGAGATATGTTCATGAAGAAGTTGCTCATGTTTATGTCCAAGAAATTTTTGCCTGTAATTTTTTCTAAGAGTTTTATGGTTTCATGACTTACATTCAGGTCTTTGAACCATTTTGAGTTTACTTTTGTGTATGGGATTAGACAATAGTCCAGTTTCATTCTCTTACATGTAGCTGTCCACTTTTACCAACATCAACCACTGAAGAGGCTGTCATTTCCCCATTGCATATCCATGGCTCCTTTATCATATATTAATTGACCATATATGCTTGGGTTTATACCTGGACTCTCTATAGTGTTCCACTGGTCTATGGGTCTATTCTTGTGCCAGTACCAAATTGTCTTGATTACTGTGGCTTTATAGCAGAGCTTGAAGTCAGGGAGTGTAATTTCCCTAGCTTTATTCTTCCTTCTTAGGATTGCTTTGGCTATTCGGGGTCTTTTGTGGTTCCATATGAATTTTAGAATGATTTGCTCTAGTTCATTGAAGAATGCTGCAGGTAATTTGATAGGAATTGCATTGAATCTGTATATTGCTTTAGGCAGGATGGCCATTTTAACAATATTAATTCTTCCTACCCAAGAGCATGGGATGAATTTCCATTTATTAGTGTCCTCTTTAATTTCTCTTAATACAGTCCTGTAGTTTTCAGGGCATAGGTCTTTCACTTCCTTGGTTAGGTTTACTCCTAGGTATTTTATTCTTTTTGATGCAATTGTGAATGGAATTGTTTTCCTGATTTCTCTTTCTGCTAGTTCATTGTTAGTGTATAGGAATGCAATAGATTTCTGTGTACTAATTTTATATCCCACAACTTTGCTGAATTCAGATATTAGATTTAGTAGTTTTGGAGTGAATTCTTTAGTTTTTTTTTATGTACAATATCACATCATCTGCAAACAGGGACAGTTAGACTTCTTCCTTGCCAATCTGGAAGCATTTTATATCTTTGTGTTGTCTGATTTCCTTGGCTAGGACCTCCAGAACTACGTTGAATAAAAGTGGGGAGAGTGGGCATCCTTGTCTAGTTCCCTATCTTAAAGGAAAAGCTTTCAGTTTCTCACTGTTAAGTAAAATGTTGGCCAAGGGTTTGTTATATATGGCCTTTATTATGTTGAGGTTCTTGCCCTCTGTTACCATTTTGTTGAGAGTTTTTATCATAAAAGTATATTAAACTTTCTCAAATGGTTTTTCAGCATCTATGGAGATGATCACCTGGTTTTCGGCCTTCTTGTTGTTGATGGAGTGGATGATGTTGATGGATTTTCAAATGTTGTAATATCCTTACATCCCTGGGATGAATCCGACTTGATCATGATGGATCATCTTTTTGATGTAGTTTTGAATTCAGTTTGCTAATATTTTGTTGAGTATTTTTGCATCTATGTTCATCAGGGATATTGGTCTGTGATTTTTTTGTGTGTGATGTCTTTGCCTGGTTTTGGTATTAGAGTGATGTTGGCCTCATAGAATGAGTTTGGGAGTACTTCCTCCTCTTCTATTTTTTGGAAAACTTTAGTTTGATAAAATCCAGCAGTGAAGCCATCTGGTTCAGGAATTTTGTTCTTAGGTAGTTTTTTGATAACCAATTCAATTTATATGCTGGTAATTGGCCTATTCAGATTTTCTTTTTCTTTCTGGGTCACCCTTGGAAGGGTGTATTTTTCTAGAAAGTTGTCCTTTTCTTCTAGGTTATCCAGTTTGTTAGCGTATAATTTTTCATAATATTCTCTCATAATTCTTTGTATTTCTGCTTTGTCTGTGGTGATTTTTCCATTCTCATTTCTGATTCTGTTTATGTGTGTAGACTCTCTTTTTTTCTTTATTAGTCTGGCTATGGGTGTATATATTTTGTTTATTTTCTCAAACAACCAGCTCCTGCTTTCATTGATTCTTTTTATTGTTTTATTCTTCTCAATTTTATTTATTTCTGCTTTAATCTTTATTATGTCCCTCCTTCTACTGACTTTGGGCCTCATTTGTTCTTCTTTTTCTAGTTTCATTAATTGTGAGTTTAGACTGTTCATTTGGGATTTTTCTTATTTCCTGAGGTAGGCCTGTATTACAATATATTTCTCTCTTAGCACGGCCTTCACTGTATCCCACAGATTTTGTGTTGTGGAAATATCATTGTCATTTGTCTCTATATATTGCTTGATCTTTGTTTTTATTTAGTCATTGATCCATTGATTATTTAGGAGCATGTTATTAAGCCTCCATGTGTTTGTGAGCTTTTTCATTCTCTTTGTGTAATTTATTTCTAGTTTCATACATTTGTTATCTGAGAAGCTGGTTGGTACAATTTCAATCTTGTTGCATTTACTGAGGTTCTTTTTGTGGCCTAGTATATGATCTATTCTTGAAAATGTTCCATGTGCACTTGAGAAGAATGTATATCCTGTTGTTTTTGGATGCACTGTTCTGTAGATGTCCGTTAGGTCCATCTGTTCTAATACATTGTTCAGTGACTCTGTTTCTTTACTTATGTTCTGTGTGGTTGATCTGTCCTTTGGAGTGAGTGGTGTGTTGAAGTCTTCTAAAATGAATGCACTGCATTCTATTTCCCCCTTTAATTCTGTTAGTATTTGTTGCACATATGTAGGTGATCCTGTGTTGAGTGCATAGATATTTATAATAGTTATATCCTCTTGTTGGACTGACCCCTTTATCATTATGTAATGTTCTTCGTCTCTTGTTACTTTCTTTGTTTTGACATCTATTTTGTCTGATAGAAGTACTGCAACTCCTATTTTTTTCTCTCTGTTAGTTGCTCGAAATATCTTTTTCCATCCCTTTACTTTCAGTATATGTATGTCTTTGGGTGTGAAGTGAGTCTCTTGTAGGCAGCATATAGACAGGTCTTTTTTTCAATCCATTGAGTGACTCTATGTCTTTTGATTGGTTCATTCAGACCATTTGCATTTAGGGTGATTATCAATCGATATGTACTTATTGCCTTTGTAGGCTTTAGATTCGTGGTTACCAAAGGTTCAAGGGTAATTCCCTTACTATCTAACTGTCTAATTTAACTCACTTCGTGTGCTATTATAAACACAACCTAAATGTTCTTTTTTTATTTTCCTCCTTTTTCTTCCTCCGCCATTATTTGTATGTTATGAATGATGTTCTGTACTTTTTGTTTATCCCTTGGGTGACATCTATTTAACCTTAGGAATACTTCCATCTATAGGAGTCCATCCAAAATGCACTGTTGACGTGATTTGTGGGTGGTAAATTCTCTCAACTTTTTCTTATATGAAAATTGTTTAATCCCTCCTTCAAATTTACATGATAACCTTGCCGGGTATAGTATTCTTGGTTCAAAGCCCTTCTGTTTCAATGCATTAAATATATCATGCCACTCCCTTCTGCCCTGTAAGGTTTCTGTTGAAAAGTCTGATGATAGCCTGATGGATTTTCCTTTGTATGTGATCTTTTTTCTCCCTCTAGCTGCTTTTAAAAGTCTATCTTTATCCTTGATTTTTGCCATTTTAATTATTATATCTCTTGATGTTTTCTTTGTTCATTCCCTTGTGTTGGGAGATCTGTGCACCTCGATGGCTTGAGAGACTATCTCCTTCCCCAGATTGGAGACATTTTCAGCAATTACCTCCTCAATGACACTTTGTATCCCTTTCTCTCTCTCTTCTTCTTCTGTTACCCCTATAATATGAATATTGTTCCTTTTGGATTGGTCACACAGTTCTCTCAATATTCTTTCATTCTTAGAGATTCTTTTTTCTCTCTGGGCCTCAGCTTCTTTGTATTCCTCTTCTCTAATTTCTATTCCATTTACCATCTCTCCTACTACATCTAATTTACTTTTAAGCCCCTCCATTGTATGGTTCATTCCATATATGTAATTTCTTAGTGATTGAATATCTGACTTAAATTTGTTACAGAGTTCTTGAATATTTTTTGGTACCTCCATAAGCATGTTTATGATTTTTATTTTGAGCTCTATTTCAGGCAGATTGGTGAGTTCAGTTTCATTTGACCCCTTTCTGGGGGTTTGTGAGATTTTGGTCTGAACCATGTTCTTTTGACATTTCATATTTCTGTGTGGTGCCCACTAGTGCCCAGAAGCTACAGTATCTGGAGCTGTTTAGCCCCTAGAGTGAGGATGGGTATCATAGGGGAGTGTAGCTGGTTTCTTGCGGGGGGGAAGAAAGATCTGTTTCCTGATTCCCGTCTGTGGTGCCTTTCTCAAGTGTCAGAGCCAGTGGGCCAAGCACACAGGTGTAAGCGTCTGCGTTTTGCGTCTCTAGCCGCTGTAGGCAGGCCTCCCTCTGGCTGGCATGATGCCAACACAGTGACTGCAGCTTTGTGAACCAGTGTTGGCAGGCTAAGAGGAAGGCACAGCAGGCTGCATGTCACAGAGGGGGGCCTCAGAGCTGAGTAGGCAGCCAGGGGGATTGGATGCCTGAATTTCTCAACCAGCTGGGCAGAGCGCACCCAGACAACCTTTTCCAGCTCTCCCTTCCCCCATGCAGCTAGCTCTGTGCAAACCCCATTCCTTCAGCAGCACTCTTGCTGCTAGGAAGCCTCTCAGACAGCCTTCCTTTCCCTTGTCCCAGAGCAGCTGGGTGTGGAACCCCTCCTCCACAAATGGCCAGAATCTGTCTCTTAAGCACTCCACCTGTCTGAGCTCCCCAACATCCAGAGCACCACACAATATAGGTTTCTGCTCCCAAAGCAGACCTCCAGGGCTGGGTGTTCAGCAGTTCTAAGCTTCCAGCCCCTCCCCCACTCTCTTTCTCTTCTTCCTGCCAGTGAGCTGGGGTTGGGGAAGGGCTTGGGTTTCACCTGATTAAGGCTTTCGTAGGTTTCCCTGTTTCATGAATTCTGCTCTGTTCATGAAGTTTGTATGCAGTCTGGTTCAGCCTTCTTTCTTGTTGCTGTTTTAGGGTTAGTTGTATTAATTTATTACATTTTCAAACTATTTGTGGTTTTGGGAGGAATTCTGCATATCTCCTCTCACACTGACATCTCGAATTTCCCTCAAAGGTTATTTTAATGAAGTATGTATTATCTTGGAAACATACCTATAAAAATAGTACAACAAAAAAAGGTAAGTTACACAATAATATCGTTTCTGAATTGAATATAAAAGCATTAAATGAAATTTTAGCAAGCCAAATCTGACAATGTCAAGATGGAGCAACAAGGAAAAGGGTATGAAAATGAATTATAACAGATTAAAACCCACAAAACATAATAAAAATCCCCAAGTCCATACTGATAAAAACAAACAAATAAATCGTCCTCAGAATAGAATGCTAAATAAGAATTTGTAATAAATGATAGGCTGAGAAAAAACACCATTTAGCAAGCACCACAATAATAATTCAAATAAGATTCATCAAACTCTAAAACTATTGATTGAAAGTTTGAAGAGTAATATAATATTTATATAGTGTCAAAGTGTCTTCCTGCAAGGTGCATATTCATTACAAATATAAAATAGTAACCTTACAGTGAAAACACTGACAGATAACCACTTTAACCAAAGAGTAGATGCTAATACTACCTGGAAGAGAAATAGGTACAGTATTTTACTCCTGCTACAAGACATTGAAAAAAATTAGTACAACTACTATAGTACTATTATTAAAAATGTGTAATATAGTTCTTATCAGAAGCAAATATTATATTTTCCCAGTTGAGGGGTATTGCTCAAAATAAATGTCCTGCACTCTTCAAAATGTCAAGATCATCAAAGACAAAGACAGACTGAGGAAATACTCCAAACTAAAGAGGTCTAAAACAACATGACAACTACATGAAACTTGTGTTCCTGGACTGGGTATTAAACCAGAAACCATTAATTTTTTCTCCTAAGAACAGCTGTTATTGGAACAATAGGAAAAATGTTGGTAAAACCTATAAATTGAAAAATATAGTAATATTTTGATAATTTTCTGATTTTGATTATTGGATTTAGTTATATGCCAATATCCTTGTTAAGGAACAAGCACTGGAGTGTTTAGATATAAAGTAGCATCATATATACAACTTAATTTTAAGTGGTTCAAAAATAATAATATATACAAGAAGAGATAAAGGAAACAAAATGCTATCATATGGGAAATTTGTATGAAGGGAGATATCTGCATTGTCCTTGAAACTTCTTAAAATCTGCATTTCAAAATAAATTGTTTAAAAATAGACATCCCCTTTTAGTAAAATTAGATTTTCAATATCTATTTAAGAGTTGATTAAAATATTATTATTTATATCTTTCTGGTGTAGTATTGTCCCTAGAGTAGTTCACCTTTCAGAAGGTTTGGAGTGATTTACCTTGAAACAGTGGATTTATGTGGATTAAGCAAAGGTGCTATTTTAATATTGAAATTTTATAACATCTGTGATGGTTGAAAATAGTGACAACTCAACTGTAATAAATTTTTCTTGGTAAAAAAGAAAACTAAACTCCATAATTAGAGTTTAGCAGGGGCACATTGAAGTGCAATATGAAGACAGAGTATCAAATACGTGTGCTGTCCCAGGCTTTTTTCACCACAAGCTCTTGTTTCTTTTCAGTAACAAGCAGAGTGCAAAAAAGGGCAAAAAGATTTAACAGAAAGGAACATTCTAGACTTTGTTATAAAATTACTGGGTTAGGAATACCACAATTACATTCAGGGCAAGCCAGCAAGGCTTTAGAGCAAATGTCTCAGAGAGGCACATCAAAATTCTGCACTTAACTTCCTCTTGAGTGACTTGATGTTTTTAATGTATGCAAGTCTGGTTGCCAAGAGAAAGAAAGAAAGCAGCCACTAAGGAGCTTAAAAAATAATCTAAGCAACATTAATTTTTAAAAGTTAAAAAATGGGAATAACCCAAATATCCATCAATGGTAGAATGGATAAATAAAATACTATGTGTATGTATATATATATACATATGTATTAGAATATATAGAATATATAGTAGGATATGAATATAAGAATATTACACAGCAATGAACTAGAAAACAGTGCTTGCAATAATAGTGATGAATACCATGAATGGATCGTTGAGATAAAAATGTTAGATTTAATGGGAAAGTATGAAGTGTGCCTTTATAGAATGGTCATAAATGTGTGGAATGAGCCAGTGGTAATAGGAATCAGAATGGGCTGTACTTTTACAGTCTGTAAAGTGGTCATGACGGGAGAGGGCTTCTGAACTGGTAATGTTTCATCTCTTAATCTGGGTGTTTTTCCGTGTTAATCTGAGTGGCCTGTTCACTTTGTAAATAATTAATTGAGCTGTATACTTGAGATTTGTCATTTCTGTATGTTGTTATATTTCAATAGAAATGTTAAATACAAATAAAATGCACTACTATTTCCCATACAGAGTAATGCAAAAACCCAATTTTGTTGTTTATGCTACTGAGGCCCCTGTGATTAAGGTATATTTTTGTAGCATTATCAGTTAAATAAATGATATTTGAGTCATAATGAAGATGTAATATCCCAAAATTGCCATTCCATTGACATAGTACAGAAGAAAAGATAAATGATTGAAAAAGGGGTTCCTGAGTCAATTTACTTAGATCTGTCAGTTATATTTTCTTTTAAGTGAGAAGGTCTGAGGTCAACGAAGTCAAAATATAGGAATAAAACCTAATAGATATAACATCCTTTCACAGACCAAATGCAGTCAGCCTTAACTTGGATTTTTACAAGTCTAGTTTTTCAAACTTTCACTGAGCACATGTGAACATCCTACTTCTTCTGCATACTATTGTTTGCTGAGAGGGTGATTTCAAATACTGAACAATAGCCAGGCATCATAATGGATGCCAGCCATAATCAATTGACATGGCCCCACAAAAGTATCCTGGAAAAATATCAGCCAGGCCGGGTGTCCAGCTACAATGCTTGCAAAAATAAATATTGGTCATGTAATCTGAATCTAAAGACGGCTCACAGTACAATGGGAACCTTAGGAATTAGAAATTATTTGTGCAAAACGAAATGAAAACAAATCATTAATGCTTCCATATGTGCCATATTTGAATAACATCAAAGACTGTAATCTAAACATACATCAAATTAGCATTGACATCACAAATGACTGAAAAAAGGTTCTCCATTTAACTCCAGATGAGTTCCCCTTTGTAGATTTTTATTTTAAATTGGTAATGTTCTTTAAAAGAATTCATTCAACTGATGAAAAATGTTGGGAAAGTAATATCTCTTGAAGCATATTACCTCTGCCTGTCAGTTCAGATAAAAATCTGTTTGTCCAGGTAAACCAACTCACATAATGGACTAATAGCAATACAGATAGCTACCGTCACTTTAGCAATCCACTTCGCAGTTTCCCAGGACAAACTTTCTTCTTTCCTAGCTCTTAGAAGGTCCCCTGAAGTTTCCTTTATTTTCACATGAATTTGATCAACTGGACTGAAGAGAAATGGCTCACTCAAATATTTTATTTTTCTGTCTTTATTTTCAGTGGCTCCACCTTGTCTTGATGGTGGGTGTGCAGGATGGACCTCCAGTGGCCCCCTTAGATAAGGCCTTCAGTTTGAGTTGTGCACAGTACACACCCACTCTATTATCCTTTCTACTGTGTCTTTCCTTTTACACATGCTTAACTGCTCTCCACAAATATTCAAAAGCTCCAGTTTGAGGATTTCCATAAGTGATCTTTTAAAAAAATTTTGTATAAGGCTTGTAACAAAAGAATAATACAGCAAGGTTATGGCTGTACATCTCCGTTCTTTCTAAAATAATAAAATTAAACTCAGGTTCCTGAAAGTGTGATAAAAACATACTGTGCATGATGATTTTATAAATTGATCTGATGTACAAGTATAAAAATAGCAATAGATAGAATTCTACCTTTTAATGATCAGACAATAATCTGATATTGTAAACTATTGTAAATGTTCAGTAATTGACAGTAATTTAGTTTTCACCCTCTTAGAATTTTGAAGAACCTATTGAATTTTTTAGATACTGAATTCCACTGAAAAAATCATTACAAGAAAATTTGATCTGATTTATCAATTTTTATAAAATCTATGAAGCAAACACATAAAATCAGACACATTTCATAAACAATATACCACAGTAATGCTGTTAAAACTATAAAGTTAGTAAGAAATCTTGATGTGGAACTATGTCAGACTAGTTATTCTTTGTTTCATATATTTACTTAGCAAAAAGTATGGTGTTAGGGTACACAAGTTTGCAAAGAGCGAATCCCTGATTTTAAATACTGTGCAAAATAATTGAAAGTATAAGTATTTAACATGAAATAAAATAAATGGTAACTAAGAAAGAACTGCTTTTTGATAAACACTTTTGAAGCTTTGTTAACTATACATATCTTGTATTAATTAATTCATATAAAACACATTTATTAAGAACTTATGACATACTGTACACCAAAGGAGAGATGAATAATTTTGACTTTAAGGAAATTATTGAAAAAAACAAGAAAATATATGTTCATTATCATAACTTGTGAAAGTAACTTTAATGACAATGTATACTGCGTTGCTAAAAGTAATCAGATGATGGCAAGACCATATCTTTTGAAGGTATATCCTACTGACTTATTTTAACAAAGCAGAAATACCCAAAAGTGAGTTAAGAGGGTATTTTTTTTTCAAAAATGTTGTTATATATACTTGATAATCTAGTCTTTCATTCAAGCATTTAACAAGTATGTATTTATCACTTCCTATTATCCAGGCATGGAGTTGGATATGACAAATTGACCAATTAAATAATCATGGAAGTTTTGCCTTTCCAGAATATTCATTGTAGAGTGAAACATAGGCATGAATTGGATTGTATTGGGCAATAACCTCAGGGGTGGAGATTTCAACCAAAGTGGGATAATCTTTCTTTGTATTCTAGTAGGGGATGCCAGGCTTCTCCCAAAAAGGGCCAGATTTCTTTCTCTTTTTTTCACTTTGTTTCTTTAACTGTTTGTGGTGAGTTCAGATGCACTCATATCTGGGAGACCTCCCTCCACTAGAATCTGTCATTGTCACCTGTCTTCTCCACTGTGTAAGCCTGATATGGTTCTGTCTAAAGAAATCTGACAAAAGGTCATTTTCTAGCTCAGGTTGGATAGTTATGGATTGGCATTCATTAATAAAGAACATTGAGATACAAGATTCATATATTGATTTAATATAAAGGATAGATAGATAAGTATAAATTTACCTTGCTTTGTTTCCAGAATTTAAAATTCTTTAACCATGAGAAAATGTTGCTTAGTGCTTAAGATCAAAATGGATTAAATTATGATTTGGGTGTGACTTGGATGCATTGCACCATAATTTACATCTATGTTAGTCTCTGACTACACTATGGCTGCTGTAACTAATTTAACTAATACTTCACACTAATACCAGTTATCTTAATGAGTTTGCCAATTTGAAGTATATCGCAACATATCATAATCTCTTTGTCTAATGAAAACTAAAGTGTAAATGAGATAAATTGATAGATGATCAATGGCTGGATAAATAGGCAGATATTTTGATAAAGTCATAAATATATTGTACATAAGAATTAAGGATATTTCAGAAAGGCCAAGTAAGAGAAAAATGCTGAGTTCAATTTTTGCTTCAATCCCTGACTTTTTGAAACATAAGAAGTTTTTTAATGTGGTTCATTGCCAGACCTATGATTAGAAAATGACAGGAGTGAAGGTAAGTAGGAAAATGAACTCTCTGAGGAACAGAATGGCACAGATCTCTGGTAATTAGAACCAAAGCCTTCCTAGTGGCCAGTTCAATTGCATCCCATTGTAGCAAAGGCCAAAAGTGCTCTCTCTGATGGATGTTCAATATACCTTGTTAATCAAAGACAAAGGGGTGGCCCTCTTTTGGGTCATCAGCCATCGCATCTTCAAATCTACAATAGCAATTGGCAAACTTATTACCAAGCTCTAAAAATGTTGGCAAGTATTAAAATAGAAAAGGAGAGTGACCTATTGGATATAGTAGAAAAAGGAGATTGTTAGGAAAGTATTAGCTATTCTTCTCATTTTTTTCCTCCAAGCTAGATTTGGCCTGCTAATTTTGAAACTAAACTGTATTTTGGAGAACATAACATAGAAGAGAAAATGCTGCACACCTTATCTCACCAAGTGTAATTCTTTTTAAGTAAGACACTCTATGACCAACTTCATAGCTTGCTGTTTGATATGCCATTAATATTATTTCAGTCAAGATGGTGCTGAAGTTCATGTTTTGAAGACTTCCCTGGGCTCTGAGCTCATGGTATGGAGAGATAAAATATAATAATAAGAGATAAACTATACTGAAAAAATAATTGAAATCATAGCCTTACACAAGAACAAAAGACTAAGATAAAAGAACAACACAAGAAATGGTAAGTCCACCTTAAGAAATATGTCCTACTGACTCAGAAGCAGTCAAGGAAACTGGAAACATTGAGTCAACTGGGTAATGAGATGAAAGGTGTTCCATGTCTTTTACTGTTTAGGGTTTTGATTTGATATCTTCACTGTTTTTATAAGGAAGTTAATAAAAAAGCTGCTACACAACATTGGTGTTGAACCTTCTATATGGAAGAAAGCAAGAGAACCTGGGTACAATTCAGGGGCCAAGATTTGAGCAAAGATTTGGCTACTGTATCTTCAGTTTCCCTAGCAGACATTCTGAGATGCCATTGTAACACCTAATACTAGACAGCGCCTTAAAGGTGCCACATTAAAAGAAATATAAAACTATTAAAAAGTATGAGATCCCAGAAATAATAAGTAAGAGACAGAAAGAGAAGAGAGAGATGTAAAACTTTAAAAACAAGAAAATTGACCCTAAGAAGGGTATCCCATAAATTTAAAACCTTGGAATTGAATATAAGTGCTCTCAAAATAAAGATACTACATAATTCAAAGAGATGTTAATATAAGTGCAGTAATATACAGCAAAAAGTCAAAGAATGTAGTATGCTGTAACATGAAGACAAGTGTTTAAAAAAGCAATGAAGTAAATAGAGGATATCCTTACATAAGCAGAGAGGATCAGCAACTCAAACTCTAATTTAAAAAGACAAAGATATAAAGAATAACTAATTAGAAATGCACACATGGCTGGCTGGGAACCAGCCCTTCCATAAAGTATATTGAATACTTAGTGTGTGTGAGTGTGTGTGTGTGTGTGTGTGTGTGTGTGTGTGTGTGTGTGTTGGGGTGGAGGTCTGTGGGATCAGAACTGTGGGATCAGAAGGGTTTTTCTTATTCTTCCAATAAGAAAAGAAAGACAGTAAATAGTTTACTGTTAAGTGTTCTTTTCTCATTCAATATTTGGTAAATCTTTAACATAATAATCATTCACTATTGTAAAGGTTTTAAGAAAGAAGGTAGGAAAAAAATCTAATAGCAATTTTAGATATGAAAAATACAAATGCTTGGCATAGTAGGAATATCAATACATCTCCAAATTACTATGACAGAATTTAAAAGAAAATACTCTGTTGGGCTACATGGTTTCTTTGATAAGATAAAGATTTAATAAAGATTTGAAAAACACCAGAAGTATTTGTCTTGTATGAAAGATGTGCTTCCATTACACATTCCAATTGAAAATTAAATGGAAAAAGAGAGGCATTTTGAAACCAATGGGGTGGATATATTTATAAATGATATACAATGAAGATTCAAGATGAGCAAAAAATGAAGTATGAGAAGAGAAGATAGAAAGGGAAATGAGAATTGCAGAGAATAATGAAAACCTTGTCTTGAAACGTTGTTTAGTATAGTAACAATTAGCTTAGCAATAAACTATTTTGTAAATGTGCTAGTTTGCACTTAAAAATAGGGAAACATATCATTTCAAATTGATTTTTTTCTTGTCATTTAACAGAAAGAAAATAGTGCCCCTTTTATCTAGGAGCTCATTTATTTCAGTGATGGCTATGATGATAGTTAATTATGATAATGGCAGTGGCTGATGTAACCACTCATGATTAGTTCAGGCTTGTTTTTGTGTATATTTAAAGCACAAGACAGCATTTTCCAAGAGACTTCAATTCTTTCTGCTCTATTTCCTCTCCTAAGTTAAAATGCAACATTTCACACAAACATATGCAATTTACAAACCTACATAACAAAGCACACAGACTTGAAAGGTGTGAAGTACCTTTTTTTAGTCAAAACGACACTGTTATTAGTGAATTTTAAGGTTTCACATAAAGTCTACTTCTTCTACCAACATATTCCCAGATGTGTCTCACCTCCAACACATAAAAACAGACAGGTGAGAGAAGAAGCAGGGACTAGGAGACTGAACAGGAGCGGAAGAGAGGAGTCACTGGGTGGGAAGAGAAGTAGTGTCTCTAACTAGCTATGTGCTATACGGTGATGGCCTTTTCTCATGTTTTTTATCCCTCAAAACAGAAACAAGAGTGTGTTATTAACTAGCTAAACATAAAATTATAAAAATCCAGAAATGATCACATAATTTAAAACATAAACCCACCAAAAACCAGTAGCAGCAAACTAATGACCCAATAAAGCTATTTCCAGGTGTACTCATAGGGAGTAGTACTGACTTTTACAAATTTGACTTTATGATTTCAACACATTTTAAACTGCAAAGTACTTGTATACTTTCCCAAACTGTGTCCTCATGAAAGTCATCAGAAACCTTATATATCCTATAATCAATTAAATGGATTTTAAATGTTTATTGTTCACTCGTGATATAGAATATGGGGATACAAAATATGACCATGCCCTATTCTGACAGACATATTTGGCACATGTTTTATTTCTATAAACTTAATTTTAACTATGAGAAAAATAATTTTTCTGTATTTAATTTTCATTCCAGAACTTTATTTCTTTCCTATCCCTACTCCCAGTGTGACCTTAGATGAATAGTTTTGCCTTTGGGAGGTCATCTTCTAACTAAAGTGTAAGTGATTGAGTACAGAGTACAAAAACTTCCATTTTACAACCATAACACATTTATGTGCCACATGGAAAATGAAAATATAAATATATAAGTTATATGGACACAAAGATAAATGTTTAATTTATATTTTCTTTGATTATTCCTTTTTAAATGGCCTCTCTATTTTCATTCTGTTTTTAAAATCTCTGACAGTAACAGAATTATAACTAGATGTTCTTCTCATACTCTTCATACCTGGTTGGAGTTGAAAGAATTTAAAAAGTGTTTGAGAGAAAAATGTGGTTAAACATTAGGTTACTACTTTTAGTTCTCAGACACATGTGTAAACATATCTTTGAACTTTGTTTCATTATTCCTATTCTCTCCCCTGCCATTTATTCAGCAAGTATTTTCTTTACTTTTTAGCCATGCAATTAGCTATGTAAGTAACATATACCTAGAAAACCAAGTACTGCCTCTATTAAATAAAATACTAGACAGTCTTTTTGTCTTGTAAGTTCCAATGGATAAACTGTGATATATTGCCATTACATAAACTACCAAATTGTTTTGACAGTAAGAGGCAATCACAAGATAATTTCTATATACTTGAAACCATTCAAAATATATTTTCTCTTATTTTGTAATCCCTGTTGTATTCAAAATTTGCCTACCAGCTCACAAAATATAATTTGAAATTATTATACTTCTATTTCTTATTTCCTATTTTGTTATAAACATCATGTTTTTGATGTCCATGACTGTGCTGTGGCAGCAAATATTCTTTATATGTGTTATATACATATTTTTTCACAACATATTTTATCTACAGTTAGGAAGTTTAAAATAAGAGTGGCAAAACAGTACAAATAACATATAACAGCCACTCTTAAACACAATTAATTCAAGAGTGAATAAAATAGAGAAAGGATTGGAATTCAATTGACAATCCCTGGGAATTACATGGATAATATGTAAAATATGCCTAAAACAACTCTTTATTCACTAAGTGATGTAAAGAAGGTGTCTACTTTGACACTGAAAGGCAAAATTGTGTTACAAATATGAAGAGTTAAGATAAAACTAGACATGAAGGGAAGATTTAGGACAAACAAAGAGATTTAGAACAGAATGGTACGCTTGAATATATAGGTCTTTTTTGAGGGGAGACTGAGAGGCTGCATACAGATGGAACCAGAAGGTGAACGGCTTTGAAGGCTGTAGTTAGAACCTAGCATTTGATCCAGGGGGCATTGGGAGACCACTAAAAAAACAGTAAAGGAAGACACGGTTATAGTTGCCACAATTGAAAAGGGTTTAGATGTAGAACAGAGAATGCTGTGGATGGGTTGTGTTTGAATTGATCACGAGCAAGAGTCAGGGTTTAGCAGTAGAAATAAAATGGGTAAATTAGAGCAAAAATGAGAATACAAAGAAAACATAAGGTTAAGGGAACTCCTGGATAACACAGCCTAGGAGGTAGAAAAGAAGAAAGGATACCAGAATTTAAGAACCTTCTTTTCAATACATTCATTTGTGTTACCTACCACGTATGCCAATTTTCCAAGACAGAATGTTATGAGGCAGAAATACATGGGATTTTCCATGTCATGCCTAAATTCGATCCCAAATTATTTCTGTGAATAGATCTTGTAATATAGGCAATCAAATTAATTTCTCTAAACCTGAGTATCATTATCTGTTAAAGGTGAGTGCGATATGTAATATCAATATTATAGTTGATATTACATATCTCAAAATACTGTTGGAAAATAAAACTGAGAAAGGGAATATAATACCTTTTTGCCAATTGAAAAATGATTATTACAAATAGAAGTTATTAAATAAGGAGTTTGTACATATATCTATTTATAAAAGTTTTGATTAATTTACATATATTTTATAGTTGTATATATCCAAAATGGAGATCTATATGTAATATATATATAATTTTCACTAGTTAATTGAGATACAACCAATGGAAGCATCTATTGGAAACAAAAATCACCAATCTAAATTCAACTGATAAGAGGTATGATAAAAATAAAGGGCATAATCTAAAGTCATTTATGGACTTACTATTGTTTTTAGGAAGTTGTAGTTTTTTTGTTTTTAAAAAAAATCCTTAAAACAAGCATCAACACAGAAAGCTCAGGAGAAAGAGATAGTAGAAGGTTAGAGCCCCATTCACTTCACCACCCCAGCACCTCACTGGGGGTAATGCCCCTAGAGCCCTCTTCCAATCCCACTGGGGGAAAGTCCAAGTCATTAGAAGAACGTCTCAACAATATTTAAGATGATAATCAATTTGAAGGCTATTATCTACTTCTATTTCTCCACTCTGCGCTAGATATATTCATTCTGTCTCTATGGATGCCATTCATTCATTCATGAATATTTATTGAACCTTCTAAATATTCCAGATGCTACATGAACAATCTCTCACAGATTTCTTTTTCCACTTTCTTATCATAAGCAACTCTTTGAAGAAAAACTTGTCCTGAAATCTTTACAATCAGAGTTTATGATATCCTCTGGCTCATGCTCTAATGACAAACTACCAGACTTTGTTCATACATAACCTTTCTGCTTTCCTGAAAAAAAAAAAAAAGGCTTTTAGTATGCTTTGTGTGATCCATTCCTACTACGGCATGTACCTTCTACACCTCTTTTTACTCATAGCCAAGCTGAATGGACTTATTTCCTACCCACCTATTCACTGTGAATGCTCTTAAAAAGGTCATGAATAAGTATCTGATTGCCAAATCCATGTTCCCTTTTCAGTTCTAATCGCAACTGACCTTTCTGCTGCATTTGTCATTTTCATCCACTCTCATCTTGAATCTTGTCTCCATCAGCTTCCATACTCCCATATTCTCTTAGTTTCTTCTCTGCCTATTGACAAAGTTATTCTCAATGTCCATTTCAAATTTTCCTCTCTTCTCCCATAAGAAAATTTTAGCGTTACTCAATTTTACTTTTAGTCATGTCTGCTCACCTGCACATTCTCTTATATACATACAATTTTGCTTTTGATGCCAATGATTAATTACAAATTATTTGTAAATTTTTATTTCCAATATTTTCCTAAATATCTCCTGTTACTTAGGCTCTTCTTTTTATTTGAAATTCCACTTGTATTTACCACAAGTACTGCCAATTCACTGTATCTGAAGCTAACCCTTTTACACAAATCTATATTATTCCTTGGTTAATACTCTGTCTTAGTGATCTGAGTAAAATACCTCAGAAATAAGTTTTGGTTTTCCTGATTACCTGTCTTTCTATTTGACACTCAAACTTTCTGGAATTTTGATGTTTTTCTTTCTTATATATATATGAACCATATCTTTTCTTTCCTTTACTTCCCATGTCCACAAAAAATGCCAGAGTTTAGGTTCTCATCCATCATCAAGAATTTTACATTAATCTTAACACCCATTTGTTTTATTGAATTGATTTGTCTCCTTCCTAATTTAGCTTCTTTCCTCTGGTTGTAAATCTTTCTATTTCAACTGCACTGCTACTATATGATCAAGTTATTCATTCGAATTTAAGCTGTCAACTGTTAGGTGTCAATACTGTTGAAGAAAAAATATATATATTTTTTAATATCAAGACTCAAATATCAATATCAATATGTCAATATATATCAATGTCAGTATGTCAGTACAATACCAATATTGAACATATCAAACACTTTGCTATATCTGCTAATAACTTAGTATTTTTTTTTACATATTCAATTTTTATTCAAGTGAGAATGTTTGGTATTAGCTAATTTTCCAAGGTTTCTGTTGGAAACAATTTACCAAATTTCAGAACTTAAACTCTTTTCATTTCACAATTGAGGAGAGACTACGCTCTTATAGTTATATTCAATGAAGACTTTTATTTTCTCTATCATAGCATCTTCCTCAGTGAAGAATGTATCAACACATGCTCTACCTTCTGTGCCTCAGGCACCAAACATGTGTTTATTGAGTCTACATTTATTAAGTCATAGGTGAGTACAATTGAATGAGGGCAACTAATAAAAAATAATAATAATGAGGAAAAAATTACATGACCTCTTACCATAAATAAGTGTTCTCCTGATTATGTCTATTTTAATAATTATACTGTGCATATGTTTTTAAAGAGCCAGAAAACAATCATCTCTCCTAATACATTGAGTTATTTTAGAGGGTCTTGACTTTTTGTACTAATTTTCAGTTTGGTATGAGCAAATGAAACTGCACCCTAATTGATATACTTGTGGATTATTTCTTAATGGACCTGTTTTCATTCCATTATAATCATCAACTTAGTCTATAATAAATCAGAATGAGAGAACAAGCATAGACTTTTATGGGTGCATTTATCTTAGTCATGAAATTGTTGTAACTAGATCATTTAACATGGATACATCCTTTGCCTCAGTCTTAACCAAGTGAAAGTGATTCTGGAAGATTTGTGCAAGTAGGTGTGAGCATTATGGGGAGATTTACCTGGGACACATTCTGTACTCCACGAGTCATACCTACAGTCCATAACACTGGGAGTCTGTTAGGGATCCCACCTAACAGAATGGTGGGATGTGTTATTGGAAGGACATTCTCATTGTCCTTCTAACCTCAATCTTGCACTATCTGAACTCAGTCTCAGGGTGGAAATGTACATTTGTATTATGTAAAAATGATTGGATAATAATCCTGAAGCCATACAGCCAACTGAAAATAACTTCTTCATGGCATGCATCTGAAATATAAAGAAACAAACACTATAAAAGAAAAGAAATCTGTAAGACAGTTGAATAGAGATTATGGGAGTAAAGATTTAAGAGATATGTTACTTCTGGTAAACTGGAGAACACAGTTATGCACAGGTATCAGAAAATGGAAAAAGAACATCTAATTAGATGCTTAACTTACAGCTGATTGCAAAATGTCATATTTATGGCAAAAGGCAATTAAGAATTTAAAACTAGTCTATTCTTCTTAGGATAAGGTTACATTATATTGTGCACTCCCAAAACAGAGTCCATAACCTGATGTAAAATAAGGGCTTATAAAATATAAAATGATTGGAAATAATTTAAATTGATTTTGCATAATTTAAAAAATTCTCAAATACATGGAGACCCATTGTGAGAAAAACCACTCCACACACAGGTACTTATGATATTTGAAACAACCTTCCCAGACAGGTTCAAGAAAAAAATTAATATATTAATAAATTTATGTCTAATACATTTTGTTACCACAGGAAGAAATTACCAGTTTTAGGAATATAACTCCATAATGTAACATTATTTGAAAACTTCAATGCAAGTTATTTTCTATCATTTTAAACTAAATATAAATTTATCTTTAATTACTTTTTTTCATCTTGACAAGTGGTGACTGCAATGGATTACAACGGAAATTCTACAAAGCACCTCAAGTTTTGCTTTCCACACTAGTGTTTTCACTTCGTGAAAATTTGTTGAGGTATCTATTTGTGCAGTTTAGATGTTTGTTACATGAATAAATCAAAGTATAATATGTAAATTCAGTGGTTAGGAGGTAAGAGGTGGCAGTGCCTATTTAATGTGAAGAGACACAGGATATTTTTAGTAATGGGTATGATTGTAGGTAACCATTTTTTTATAATTCCAAATTCAAGATGAAATAGATGAAAAATAATTGACAATATCCAGAGAAAATTTTCAAAATCAATCTGTGACTGATTGATCATATACTTTATTAATACAGGAGGATATAAATGAGAAAAACACTTTGCTTGGAAATAAATTTTATTTAGCCTACAAGCTAGTAAAATGTCAAAGTGGTCATTAGGATTCTATTTGCTTGACAGAATTCCATGCATAATCCCTTGAAAATAAGTTAAGTTTATGGAAGTAAACTCACTTTGTAAATAAACTTCAAAAATATGTATCAGTAAAGTCTGCTGAGGTAGGTAGCCTGAGAAGGTTTTAACATTGCTATCAATTGAAATATTCAAAACTTCACACACACATACACACCCACACCCATTGAAGATGATTTTACAGGTATTTGGCACCAAATATAGAAAGAACATATTTAATTTATGTTGAATCTTCCAGAGGAAATGATAATTGAGAAACCTAATTAATTCTTACTAATTAGGAAACTATTTGATGACAGTATTATCTTGATATCAGTACCCGAAAAGGATTGAGAAATATAGATTAATTTAGTATATGACTATACAACTGAACATGTATCCAACTCTAAACCCACAGATGTCTATAGGAATATATCCTATAAACAAAAATTTATTTTGAATTTAATGTAGCTATAATGCAGAATAAAATCATGTTTTGTTATTTTTAGATTTTCATTATTATTTTATATGAGGCCTATGCAATAGCAGGAGTCTGAATAAAATCCATGGCTGATGTAAAGCATAAATGCAATTTGAACATAGAGGAATGGTAATAAAACTCATGCTTGTAGTTAAAATTAAAGAATAGACAACAGAATCTTGCAGCATGCAAAATAACATTCATTTTTGAAAACAGTGTAAAATAGTGTCTGAGACCATGGCTGTTATAATCAGCCATACTTGTATTTGGATTATAATATCTTCTGAGTTATACATACTTTGGCATATGTAAACTATTTGAAACTCCATTTCCATACTGATGTGATCATGGAGTTACTAGCTATCTTATGTGACTGTGTAAAGCTGAAGAAACAAAATATTTGTCAAGTACCCAATATCATTACTCATCAGAGGATGATAAATTAATCACATGTATCATTATTGGTGCTTCACATTAATAACTTTGTTTAAATTTTTGTGAATTCTTAGAGAGCAGGAT
The DNA here is from genome assembly GCF_030020395.1 of Manis pentadactyla. Classification (NCBI taxonomy): domain Eukaryota; kingdom Metazoa; phylum Chordata; class Mammalia; order Pholidota; family Manidae; genus Manis; species Manis pentadactyla. The sequence continues at coordinate 24,268,932 of NC_080023.1, forward strand.
CATACCGGTGTTTACAATAAACACAAAATTTCCGACACCATTAGTTTTAGACTCGAAATACATTCTTTTGATCATTACTAGGACTGCCAAAATCCATAATTGTTATTTCAGGGGAAATATCTGTTTAATCGAGGGACAGCATTTTTGGGGGGAGGGGTACATAAAACAACAGGATAATTTAGGATTGATGGTAACTTGTATTCAGTGAAATACAACTGATACTGCAGATGTTATAGCAAAGATAGAGTTCCCTTGGAAAGTCAGGATGCGTTCCCTGTGATCCAATGGTGTGTCTTGACAAAAGAAATGAGATTTCCATCATTTTAATGGTTCCTAATGCTTTAGACCTCCACCTGGAGGTTGAAGTGACTCCAGGAGAGGGTCAGAATACTAGAATAGCCGCACTTAACTGGGCAGGCATCAGAGTTCTGTTAAAAGACATTGCCAGCAAAGAGCCTGTAGATGGGAGATCTTAGGTGGTGCCTACCTAGCAAGGCCCTTTTAATTATTATTTAATTTTTCTCAAATCAGAAAATTGTTATTTTTCCAGTTAGACTGGAAAGCTTATGGTCCTCTTGGAAAAAATAAAATAAAATAAAATCATAGAGTACATGACTTGGCATTCAAAGTACAGGCTGGATTTGGATCTCTTCTCTTCCCTTGGCAGGTGCCTTTGTGCACTGCTGGGAGATGTCCAGAGATGAAAGATCACTGAAGAGTTAATAAAAGTGTCTTGTGGCTGAAGATGTTATATCTTGATGCCTGCTGCAGCCATAAGGCATCAATGCCAGATTATAACAAAAAATATAAAAAGTGTTTTACTTCTTATACTTCTTGTCCCTCTCTCTCAGTTCACTCTTGGTGAGACTGAAAAGAATAACTATTGAGGGAAGGATGAATTGGAGTTTAAGACAGAAAAGAAATCAACCACACACACCCGTCCATGTTTGCCATTGTGACTGTGGATCTGAGGTACATCTGGTCCTGAGGGTGGAAAACTTTGAATCAAGTAGGAGTTTCTATAGTAGTTTGGATTTGATGTTTAATTTAAAAAGTTAAAATGATTTAAAACATGTAAAATTATGTGATCTTCCCAAGATTATATTCAAGAAAGAAAGAATGTACAATTTTCTTGTGGGCTATGGAGCAATAAAACAAAATGCATCATGTATCTTATACAAAGTTCAATATATAGCACATTAAGTGGTTAATAAGTATCCAGGAGAAGAGAATTTCAGTGTAGGTAAGAGATGGTGCAAATACACATGACATTTCCTGTAACAGCAAGTGCATTTTAAAATCAAATATAAACTTATCCAATATATACATGAATATGTATTATAAAAAAGTATACAATAAAGATATGCATTAAAAAGCCATTCAGGATTCATTCAAAACTGGGTCATGTGGAAAGAGTTCATTGACTGCATCATGGATAGAAAGACATCCCAGGCAGAAAGAACAAATATGTATAGGTGAAAGCAGCAAGGCATGACTGACAAATGTGAGCAGGAGAATGGATTAAGAAAGGAAGAATGGAGCATTGGAAGACAAGGCTGATAAATAAATTAGGGCCATACAAAAAAACACTGTATGCAAGTGAAAATATTGGATTGTAGGTTATGCACGAGAAGTTTTAGTAAATGAATGGAATGAGGTTTCAGTACTTGAAAAATAGCTCTCAACAACAAAAAGCACTAAAGTCTACTGTTTTAGTTTCCTATGCAGTTGTAACAAATTACCATGAAATTAGTGACTTGACACATAATTGTATTATCTTAGTGCTATGAATGTCCAAAATCCAAAATACATCTCACCAGCACAAAAACAAGGTGTCAACAAGCTTTCTTAAAGCTCTAAGAAACCATTTTCTTGTCTTTCCCAGCTTCTGGAAGCTGCCTGCATATCTTGGCCCAGAGTCCTCTTTATCCAACTTCAAAGCCAGCAATAGCTTGTCAAATCTTTCTCAGGATGCCGACTCTTTGATATTGCCTTTTCTGCCTACTTCTTCCCTATTTCAAGCATCATATTACTACATTGTATCCAACATATCTATCTCCTTATTGAAGTTTATGATTAACAACCTCAATTCCATGCACAGTCATAATTCTTTTGCAATGTAGTATACCTTAACATATTTTTATGTTGTGGTAATTAGAATTTGGCATGTTTTCAGGGACACTATTCAACTTAACACAACTATTATTCAAGAAGCAATTAAGGAAGTTGGGTACTTCAAGGCAGCGAAATAAATAATAATTGTAAAAAATAACAATGATGATAACAACAATAATGTTGGTGTGTTTTGGCTAATATGCAAATTTCTCTAAGATATTGATGAATAAAGAATTTCTGGAAGATTACAAAAAAAAATATCAAAACCCTTTGAGAGACAACTGGAAGTTTCGGGTGGTGGAGTCTACACTTATAAAATAATCTTCTTATGCTGTTTGAAATTTTTAGTGTGCGTATATAGCAACTTTTAAATTAAAGATACTACATTTTTTTAAATTTTAGAAAATTTTTAAAAAATATGTATCTTAATCAACTGAATAAGAAAAATGAAGTTATTTGGTGTGATATTTCAATAGACACAATTTGGGTTCTTTCCAGGATACAACATCTCTAGTAGCCGTGACTATCGTCTTCTTCCACATGTTATGATAAAAGACTCTTCTGCTCTACTGGTCAATGGATTGGTCAGGTTATTCATTCTGAGTATCTTCAATCAGCCAATCTTAGTTGCTGAGACATATGATTGATCAATGGACCTATGATAGGTGAAGAAGATCTTCTTTGGTCATACCCAACCTATAAACAAAAGGAGATGTGTTTTTAATTTCTGATCACTGAACTGTTAAGAGGTAAGCCTAATAAAGACAGCAACCACCTTCTTGGCATAGTTCCAGACATCACTAAAGAGTAAAATTAAATGCAAAGATAATGGACAACCTACATAAAAAATTCTAAATAAACTCTAGCCCTCTATTTCAATGATTCATAAGGCCAGATGAAACACTGTTGATCTTCCCATTGTTAATTAATACAGGCCAATAAATTCCCCTTTAATAATTAAGCTAATTCAGGTTGTACTTCTATCATTTATAATGGAAAGAGATTGGAATATAAATAAATAAATAAATAAATAAATAAATAAATAAACAGTTTTCGGAGGAAGTTCTAAATTACTTCATTTTTTTAAAATAATGAAAATACTATTCTCAGTAGATGTATTTTTGACTAAGCTTACTGTTTGATAATAGAGTCTCTGAATGAGGTTGTTCATTACATGCCATGTTGGCCTCAGACTACCAGAGACCAAATCAAAATGAGACTCAGAGTATCTCCCTGAACTCTTCCTAGCATCCTTCCTCTTCTGTTTTCCATACAAACAAATTTTGAAAGCTCTCAAATTATGCTTTATAATATCACAAAGCTGGCATAAGTAATGATCTAATTTCACAATGCAAGCATTGTATTATTCATTTATGTCTTACTGTAATTATTCAGGTGTAAAAGAACCAAGCAAAGAGATAGCAGAAGATTATACATAATGAACAACAAATCTAAGTTTGTTTTTATTGGAATATTCATTCAGTAATAGAGAAAATTGTGCTACAAAAGGGAGGAAATGGTTACATTTGAAACACCAAGGCATTTTCTTCAATTATAACTTACCATTAAAGATTCATTCAAAAACTACTAATTAAATATGCTCCCAAAGTGAAAATATAAATAGATGCCAGCAAATACAAAATAAAATGAACTCTGTCATTTGTAAGAGCCCATAAATGGCTTTTTTAATAGAGCCAAAAGTGGTCTTTTATGCTACTAAAGGCCATCTTCACTATCACCCTATAAATCTTATTAAACAATCACTTGCATTTAAGAGCAACATGAACTTGATTTATAATTCAGAGAACAATCATTGGAATAATTTTACTTTAAAAATTTAGACCCAAATGGTTAAAGATGATAAATTTATGAATCTATGACTAATCAGCAAGACTAACCTCTTTTTCTCTCTTTTTGCCATTAATTAGACTATGTTTAAATAGACTAGAATCTCACAGCATAACTGGTAGATTTTTTTTTCCTTCTCTTTAAATAAATAGATAATCCTATATTTTTGATAGCAAATATTAAAGCTGTATTTTTAAAACAGAGTTCCAAGAATTTCAGTTGCAGTTGCTTGACAGGATGTTAATACAGATCTTTGACAACCTTGGAATCGTGTGCTTTCTTTGTTCTACATTTCAATTAAGTTTTGTAGTGTCTTGGAGGTAACATTTCCAGACTCAAAGTTCCATGAAATCTTCAAAGGAACTGTGTAATATGTAATCTCCCAAAAACTTAAAGTGAAATTAACATGTATTTAATATTTAAAAACATCATTCTTTGTCTTTTTTCTGTTTTATTTAATGAAATCATTCTGGACATGTGACTCGATTCAGATACTGATTTATTCATTTATTCACTTGTCAAATATGTATTACCTATATTCATTTTGCTGATCACTAAGCTAGTCACTAAGCTTTATTGAAATAAAGATCAATCTTTATCATGCTCTCCACAGCTTAGAGCATGTAGTCATTCAATAATATTTATTAATATTTTATTTGGTGCTAGAGGCTGGGAGTAAAATAGCAAATAAAAGAGAAACCAAAAATGTTCCTATGGAGCTTAGAGATAAAATGTGTAAATGCATGACTGATAGGAGCATGAGTTATTCATATTAATATGATAGAAGATTGACTCAGGGCATACATAACAGCTGGGGTGGCCTTAGATCCCACTTTCTGTATCTCCCCCAGCACCTCAGAGCATCATTTTCATTCTTCCATAAGAATACTCATTATCCTATGATGTAATTATCCATTATTTTCCTAAATGGAGGTTTCTTAGGTCATATATAATTCTCATCTTTACACTTGTATTGATCAGCCCCTCATGTCTCCACTACCCCACAGACTTTTCATCGAGACTTCTCTAATATTCTATTGGTAGCACACTCCTGTGCATTATTGGGTTTTCTCTGAATATTATTTATACTTCATATAACTAAAACTTTAACAGTTCCTGTTTATTTTTATTTCTGATATTGGTGATTTGCATTTTTTCTCTTTTTTCCTTGATTACTCTTGTAAGGCTTTTGTAATGTTATTAATATTTTTAGAGAATTAACCATGAGTTTTGATCATTTTCTCTATTGCATAATTTATATTAGCTGAATTCATCTAATTGCATGTTTAGTTTCTATCATTTATTTTATTTTCTTCCTTTGACTTTATCTTTTGTGTTTTCTTTTCTTCTAGTTTCATCAAGTGAAAACCCAGATCAGCCCGTTTCTTCTAGCCTATTAATTTAAAACTTTAAAGTTCTCTATCATTCTGTAGTTCATCCTAAAAATTTTAGTATGTCACATCTTCAATATTATTCAGTCCAAAATGTTTCTGTGTATATTTCCAATATAATTTTGATATTTCAATGCCAAATCACATTTCCATATCATTCACCCCTACTTCCCTAAGAATTTTGCTAATTTCCAAGTAGAAAGAGGTTATTATTTTTGTGATTTTTTATTTTGTTGTTATTGAGTTAGTCTTGTTGCCAACAAGTGCTCAATTCTTTTCTAGTTATGAAATGCTCTCAAAACAATGCCCAACCTCTGATAATTGTAAAGGTCTTGTTTTATATATGAGCCTTGAACCAATTGATAAATTCTGTATTTGAAAATAATTGTTATTCTCTTATTGAGATGATTCTTCCTATCAGATATTTAGAGAGATGCGATAAAAACTTCTTACTGTTGACAAGGGGTTGCCTTTTTCTGCTCTAAATTCTTTGGTTAATTTTTGCTGTGTACTTTAAAGGTATATTACAAAGTATATACATATTTAATATGTGAGGTATACTTGCGAGGTAGTTATATATATATGTGTATATATATATATATATATATATATCATATATACATGTGCACATCATCATGAAATACCACTTTTTGATTATTAGAATGTTGCATATTATAAAGGGAATCTGCCTTTGTTAATATAGTTAATTCAGCTTCATTTGGTTAGAGTTTGCATATTTGTTATTAATTATTTATTTTGCCATTTCTTTACTGTTTAATGTATCTCACATAATTGAGTATATTTGGGTTTCAAATCTGCCAACCTTAGTCTTTTACATTTATTGAAAAATACATATATAATTATCTTATTGAATAAATTTTAATGAATTTTAGTGTTATTTTAAAGAAGAAGAAAATCTGTCTTTCTCTTATTTCCAACTTAACTCATCTTTTCTATGTCTCTGTCTCTCCTCTTTTGACTTCTTTTGGACTAATAGTTATTTTATTTTCTGTTTTATCCTCTAAACACACTATTTTATAGTTTTTTATTAGTTGTACTAGATAATAATTTGTATCATCAAATGATGGTTTTTTAAAATAGCAGTCTGCAATTCAAGGTATGTTTTCCTATCTCAATCTTTTCACCTGCCTGCTATATGTGAATATTATTTTATATATTTTCCTGATTTTTCTTTCATACTTCCTGTTGCCTTAATTTCTTTGTTAATTAACTTGATTTTTGGCTTTATGTAATCTTCAGCCCAAACCCTTGAAATTGATGAAAAGTGGTCATATAATGAATAGTTTGAATGTAGAAATGGCAGACTGTTCTGATTAATTGAATGCGCAATTAAGGAGAAAGGAGACTCAATTGTTCTTGATTTTGAGAGACAGTATTTTTGCCCCTGGGCTAGTTTTCTTTGCCTAATCAAGATGTCTTAATGGGGTATTCCTGAGAGAAGCTAGAAGCCTTATTTACTTTGATATGGTACAAAAACTCTGCTTCCTCATAGCCTGAGAGTTTCCAAATCTCTCACTAGTGCCTCCAGCATTTAAATTGAAGGCCTCAGTGAACAAGAGTGTACCACTGGGGAACAGTATGCTTTCAGGTTTGCATTTCTTCTAATATTTCCTATTTTCCTCCCTTGTATATAATATTGCTAAAAGTAACAAACAGCCAATATAACTAACACTCTGATTTTTCCCACCATTTTCTTAAGAACTACAGGCTTGATCCCCCTCCTAAAAATACAGCAAGAAACAGTTTTATTAAGTGTTTTGGCATAACATAAATCTGTTTTCTCAATACTTTACTTTCATTATTTTTTTGGAAGCACTCTACTCTCAGTTATAAGTTTCTTTATTATGTAAGATACAAACTACAATTTATAGAAAAAGTTACCCCAAAGTACAAGGGCTAAACTAAATAGAAGTAGCTTTCATTCCCTAACAGTCTATTGTAGATCTGTGACTGTTACATATCTCTACCCACGAAATCACCCATTACACATTTTCCTTCTACATTATTCTACTTGTCGACATGGTAAAATATGACTCAAAAATTTCTGCTTTCTGGCTTTTTCTAAGTTAGACAATAAAAGATGGCAAGTAATATCCTTTGAAGAGAATTATGAAATCTGTGTAAGTCACCTCTACTCATATTCTATTAATAAGGATTTTATTACAGCACTGTACATAGGTCAGGCAAAGATGAAAAATACAATCCTAGGCTGATAGTCATGTACTGTTAAAATGTAAGTTTTAGTTAAGCGAACAAAATGAAAATGGATGATGTAGGAATTATACAGTTTTGCATGGCTAAAAAAATATCATCACTTAATTTCAAAGATATAAGATTGATTTACAAAGACTAAAACTGAAACCAGGGATATATATATATATAATATATATATATAATATATATATATATATATAATAGAGGCGAAAAAAGAATACAATGAAAATTAGAAGAGAGATATCAATGATGCCAGATGTTTCACAGAGACATCTATAGGATAAAAAACATATTGCTAGATATAAAATACTCTAACCCAGAAACTGAAATATTGGGGAATACCAAAGAGCATAGTTAAATTAGCCATATACATACAGTAAGATATGTAGTTTTTATGAAGTAGTAAAATGAATGTACAGTATCATTTGGGAATTCTGGCACATGATCTCTATAAAGTTAAGAAACTTTAACATACTTGAAAATATGTATGTCTTTTTGATTCTGTGATATATCTTTATCAGACTTGATGTATAAATAATATGGAGTTTCTTTTGTTAAGATTGGCTAATGATATTAACCTATATGTTAAAAGCTTATCCAGATATAAAAGTTAATACATGTAATTTTTAAGATCATAACTTTAATCCCCAGACAAATTTTAGCATTACAGAAGGGTTTTATACAGTTCTTCAAAAACTGTCTTTGATTCTGGCTAAATACATTATTTGTCAATTTCTAGTAATTCTTATAACAGTGTCAAGATTGCATCATGAAACTTATGAACAATTGGTAATTCACAAGTCAAGATGACTTAAGCAATTATTTTGTTTTTAATTGGAACTTGATACATATTTTTAAAGTGTACTCTCACACTGAAATTTTCCATGTTATTTCTTAAATTCAGAGCAAAGACATTTTCCATTTCCAAAAATATTGAAAGGTAGCTATTGTTTTCTTTGATGGGATGCATAATATCACATTAGATGTTTGACAATATTTATTGTTTTGAAATGTAGGCAAAACATTGTTTCAGTTAGCTTTGCTGTGTAACAAAACACTCTGAGCCTCAGTGGCTTAAAACAACCACTTATATAGTTCTATGGGTGATAAATTTGAACTGGATTGAACTGAAGAGTCTACCTGGTTTGGAAAACGCTTAACTGACCTTTACTGGGATTCACTCATGCATTTGTGGTCAGCTACTGAGGTTGTTAGAGCTCTTCCATATGGCTGTTCTTCTTTCAGAAGTTCAGCTCAGACATGTATATGTGATCCAACAGATTCACATTAAGCAAAATATGGCATGCCACAGTGAGAAAGGTCTTCCAGGCCTCTTCTTTTGATAGATTTCTTAATGTCACGTTGGCTAAAGCAACTCACATGAGTGCAGGAATTTTTAGAGTGTAGGGATTGACTCTGCCTCTTTATAAGAGTTTCAACAAAGTATCATTGCAAGGGCATGGATAAAGGAGGCAATATATTTTTTGTTATTTTTTACTGTTTACTGCATGTAGTGATTATTTTCTACTGAGCAAAATTTACATCGAAACATCTTTTCTTAAAGTAATCATCTTAATATTTGAAAATATGATCTAATAGTCTTATTGTACAAGCATAGATTATTTGTAAAAGTAAAATTAACATGAATAGGATGATGCCTTCTTTACACAATAGTAGATGTTCAACTTTTTAGAAAACATTAGTCATATTAAACAGTCTCAATGACTAAGTGATTTTAGAATTACATATGCCACATATAAAATATGTTTTATACATTTCAAAGTATTTGAAATTTAAATTATATACACATTTTTTCTCATTAAATGATTATTTTTAGTATATTTCTATCCATATTTTTTAGATGGAATCCTGTATTGGTTTTTCTTTATGACTTTCTAAATGTCATTATATGAAATAAAAGAGTTGAAATGAACACAACTAGTGTGAATGCTTTAATTTCACTGGCCTCGTGGATATGTATAGTTGTTAAACAATTAGATTTTCCATAAAGCCTTCATCTCTTAAGGATCTAAAGTATATTGATAGTTCTATCTTAATCTCCACCTTTTCCTTAAAAACTATTGGCAAAATTACAGAACTAAGGTGTTCATCTCCTAGATAAATTGAACATGTTGATGTTGGGGAAGACTTGATTTTGTTTGCTATCTAGTTACCTTGGAAACCATACTCTTGGAAATGAACTGTATTGCTGAGTTTGAACATGTACCATAGAAACCAGGAAAGAAAAGCTTACCTGTAAGACAGCAGTTTACTGAAAGTGTAGGGGGAGAGGGTGGGAGAAAACCAGGTATATACATGTATTTATATATAACCTATTATTTTTTCAGCATAAAATTTTGAGGTAATTAGTACACTATAATAGTTTGAACAGAAGAAACTTGTTGCTTCTGAGATATCTAGGCAGCAGAAGAGTAACAGTATAATTATTACAATGATTAAAAACCTCCAGAACCAACAAAGGACTTGGTATTCAACAACTATAATCAAGAGTTCATACCATTTTTGCATTATCTTAAAATGCAATCATTTTAAGAAATATGAAAAATGAAAACTTAAAAAAATGTGAATTCCATAAATAAATTAGTTGTCTGCTTTACTTTTTTTGAATTTATGATATGGTAGTCTTTTCAACTGCATTCAGTAATCACAGGTGGTGAAAAGAATTCTAAAGATGTCTCCTTCCTCACGTTATTCAATATAACTCTAATACAGGTAGGGCTGTGAAGGGGTTTGCTGATAGAATTGAATTTCTAAATAGAAGACCTTAAAATAGAGGTTATTATCCTGGATTACCAAGGTGGATCCAATGTTATCACAAGAGTTATTTAACAGCAAAAGAAGAATGGTAAATAGAGAGTCTGGGAGATGTGGCAGAAGGCAGAACCAGCAAGAGAGATGAGGCAGAAAGGCAGTTCACGGAGATCAAAGCCTGAGAGGTATTTGACCCTGACTTTGAAGATGAAGGAAAAGGGCAAGAAATCAAACAATACAGGAGACCTCTTTACACTGATAATGACTACCTTCCGACAGCCAACAGGAAACCAGAAAGCTTAGTGCTACAGCGATGATGTGGCACTGAATTCAGCCAACAACTTGGATGAGCAAAGAAACAGATTCTATCCCAGAACAACCAGAAAAGAACATGTTGATTTCGGCCTTGTGATTCCCAAAGCAGGTAACACAGAAGAGCCAGATGAATTTCTGGAAAAAAAGAACTGTGGGATAATAAATATGTGTTATTTTAAATTTGTGGTAATTTGTTATGGCAGTCACAGAAAATCCAAAAGACTACTTTGGTGTTTGATGCAATGTGTTTAATGCGTTATTATGTTCTTCATGCATAATGCTGTTTGCTAATTGAGATAGATAAACAGATACAGAGAAAGAGAGAAGGAAAGAGTGGGTAGAGGGAGAGAATCTTTCTGGCACTTATCACAATTGTAAGTAAATATATTTTGCGTGCTCATTTACTTTATGTTGAATTTTGGCTCTTGCTGGCCAAACGCTCATAATACAAGGGATTCCATCATCATCATTGTCATTATACACCACACACTGAGCCAAGATCTGGAAACTGAGTACATATTTGCTGATTGAGTTAATAAACTAATGAGTGAATGGTGGAAATATACATTATAAAATGATACAGAGGATTTTTTCTATGTTCAAGAAATTTATAATTTTGCTAAATTACAGACTATGCACCCAAATAAATGTGAGGAATAAAAGGCTAAGTCCCATGAGGATAGAGAAAACAGTAACAACCATAAGATTTAAAGAGAACATAGTGACTATATTTGGATCGTTGTTGAGGAAAGGTTTTTCAAGTGATGGAAAACATGCCCTTAATTAAAAAATATGGATGCTATAATGATAATCAGAGTTGATATGGACATTCTCCAAAGCAGTAGAAAGTTGATGAATGAAGATAGTAATGCTTTTAGAGTATTGTTATAATTGTCTTTGTGAGTCTGAATGGGTTTACATCGTAAGGAGCCTTGATCAGATGACATAAGTTTTAAACAAAGGCCCATCCACAGAATCCTAGACTCTAGAGGTAAGTGCTGACCACATAGACATCTAACATAACCTAAATTAAGTAACATTTCATATCAGATAAGAACATAGAACTGTGTTCTGAAGTTCTAAAGTACTCTAAGGGGAAAAGCCCATCATGGTATTTTCTGTAAGACTGTGGGGCACCTTCAAGCAGAAAGTTGGTGGCTTTGAAACTGAAGCTTCTCTTTGCTCATTGGCTAAGGATTCTTTTAAGATTATAAAGCTTCATGTTTTTTTTTTCTCACCCGCTGTTCAATAATTTTTTTTAAAAAAAATATGTTTTAACACAGGTGTATTTACCCTTACGTATTTTAATTCCTTATATGAAGTACAACCTGGAGCCAATTAATCAATACTTGCTTTTTCTGACTTTCTCACTAGTGCAGATACTTCTTAATGCCGGCTCCCCTTTCATACTGGTATTTTTAAATTATCTCTTTAATCTAGCTTTAGTTTCAGGGGGAAACTGGTTTCCCAAAGGCAGCCTCCAATAATTCCACAGTGTGCTCTATAATTTTCTGTTTAATGAAATTGTAAAACAGTTGAAATCTGCCTTTATAGTTGCTACCATTGCTGCAACTGTAAAGGGCCTCTGGATGTGTTGACCTCCTATTCACACAGGGTAGGAGAGGGATTCCTGTCCCATGGTGATGGCTGTCACCAGACACATGACACGAGATGAGACTGACAGCACTCTATTAGACACACATTGTCACAGCCCAGGGTAGGAGGACACCACACAGGGCCACACCAGGTCACACTGAGAAACAAAGTGAAAAGGAACCGAAGCACCCTGTTTAGGGATAAGCATGAACTGAGATTGGTCCCCATAATAAGGAAGGCTGCCTGGCGAGGGGTCCTCACCTGTCAGATCAGAGCTGGGAGGGGAACTTGTGGTTAGGCTTTTTCCAGATCCTCCTGGTTTGCCCTAAGTATTAAGCAGCACAAAATATGGGGCCCTAATTTTAGGACTTATATCACTGGAAGCCAGCAAATGACCTGACAGACTGGATTTCTCATTACTGTGTGTGCTGATTTCGGTCCTATGCATCAGCTACGGCAGGTCCTTTATTGGTACACCCAGACCACGGAGAGAACACGTGGGATGAGCCAGCTGTGTTTCTCTCACTTTCTCTCACATAATATTTTGAGAAGGACACAGATTATATCTCCCATTCAAATCCCTGGAGATTGTCCCTCCACAGGCGTATCAAAATCTGATTTTTGAGACGAGAGCTCCAGCATCAAACGCCATTGTATCCTCACTTAACGGATATTTAAAGGACTCCACAGTTTGGCCGAAATCTGTATTTTAGCTTCATTTCCCACCTTCATGAAACTTCTATAATCTATTCAAATGTCTCCCCTTGTTATCTCCAAAACATATTTTGATCTTCCCTGGCATTAGGTCAAATATGATTGTGCTTCTATCTTTATTTAAAATCCTTGCTGCATCAGTGATCTCTCTCATCCTTATTTTTCTGTCTATGCAAGAGGGAAATAATATTATACACTTCTTTTGTTGTTGTTTTGAGGATTGAATGGAAAAGCGGATTAAAACTACTCATCACAATGTTATACACATTATAAATGCTTGACAAATGTTATAGAATATCATTTATATCAATTCAGATTTAGACAAAGCTTAAGAGAGAATTAATGATGGCATTGTCATTGCTTACTTAGAATAACATTTTATCATTAAAACATAACTTCCTCATATATCTATATAATGAAAAATTAAATTGCATGAAATTTAAATGCATTAGCACTAAAAAACATGTTTATTTATATTACAAAGGAAAAAATAAAATACAAAGTTTATCAAACAAAATGTAACGAAAACGTCATTTTGAGGATTGCCTATGTATAAAGAAAAGTGAAAGGGTATACAATAAAATGTTTTCTTTATGTGACTACATTGTGCTAGTTTTGCTTTTCTGTCCCATTTTCTAATTTACAAAGTACACATCATATTATTCTAATGCATTCTTGAAGCCTTACCAGATCACCTTACTTTCTGGAGATGGCATTCTCCTTTGAATTGTTGAAACATTTTGTGGTCTGTCTCAGCTACATATCAATTGTTCATTTGCTCTTTCACTTTGTCTGTTTGTTGTAGAGATGTCTCAGTCAGTCATGGCAGTATAGCAGACTACCTTAAAACTTAAAAAAATGTGTTATTGAATGTTGAGGGTCCAGAATGTCAGTGGCATTTTACTGAGCAATTCTGATTGTCTATTGGAGTTACATGATGCAGGGGACAGCTGGGTTAGGCAGGAAGGTCCAAGATAACTTACTCCTCCTATGCATGCCTGGCATGATGTCGGAGAAGGCTGGAAGCTTATATTCACCTATCCCAATCAACCATGTATCCTCAGGGGCTCTCCACACAGTCTCTTAGCAGGATACTCATATTTCTTACATTCTGGATTAGGGATCCCTGAGACCATATTGGAAGTCTCCAATCCTTTTAAAGTCTGACCTGGAACTGCCATAACATCATCTCCATCATCCTGTATGGATTGAAACTAAATTTGCAGATAAGCCTAAATTCAAGGTAAGGGGAAACATACCTTATTTCTCAGTGGAAGGAGAATACATTCCTTTTTGGTCATCTCTAATTCTCCATTGGATGATATCCCACACTACTAAACTGAAAATGTATTATAGTTTTAATAACATTTTTGGTAATTTTAAAGTGCTTTATATTACATGCATGATTTTAATGTACATTAATTCATTATCCCATTAGATGATTAAATACAATAACCTCAAAAAAATAACTACAACTCTATCTTCATTTTAGGGTTTTTGAGATGTTCTGATAAATAGCACCCTTTTCTCTTTCCAAGTTCTATACTGACTGAAAGACACAGAGGATCAGCAGATCAAGACTAGAAAACATCTTTATTACTAGGAAGTCTGATATTGAAGAATTGGCTCATATCTGTGCACAGTTAGGTTTTTACAAAACTAACTCCTGAATTAGTCAGATTTACCCATGCCAGGTCCATGAGCTACCTCCAAGCATAAAACAGAGTAGAACACGTATTTTCTGTTTTCATTCCAGCTCTTGAGAGAAATTAGATAATTGGGGATGGGTTGTACATGGTCAGTTTCTCACTTCTCTTCCACAGGAAAGGGCTGTGTATTTTAATGTAGAGATACCAAGAAAGAGTGAGCATAAGACAATCATCCCGTGTACAAAGAAAACTTGCCAGTGAGAGTATTAAGTATTATGGGCATTAAGAGATTTTTTGCAAGACTTCAAAGGTAGTGAGTTGTAGATGGAGATGTTGAAAATAAATCTACTGAATTCCGTACCAAAGCCTGTTTACAAAATGGTACACTGAAGCACTAGAAGAAAACGGTTATAAAAGATCATTCTATCAAACAAAGCACCTACCAGGAAGTCTTTGCCATTGATTGAGCATTTGTGGCTCCTCAAAATTCATTAGTTGAAACCTAATCCCCAGTCTGATGGTATTTGGTGGTGGGGTCTTTTGAAGGAGATTGGGTCATGAGTGTGGAGCCCATGAATGGGATTAGTGTCCTTACAGTAGAGAGTCCAGAGAGCTCCCTTGACCATGCTGCCATGAGAGGATACATCAAGAAGACAGCCGTCTATAGGACCAGGAATTGGGATCTCCCCAGACACCGAATATGCTGGCACCTTGATCTTGGACTATGAAGCCTCCAGAATTTGTAAGAAATAAATTTCTGTTTACAGGCCACCCAATCTCTAGTATTTTGTTATATTATCTTGAATGGGTTTAGACAGTCCTCAATAATGTAATCAATTTATCTTGGTGACATCTGATATCGAAAGAGTAATTGCAAATTTTGTAGACAGTCTTTATACTTTGGAGCACTTATGGCAGTGCTTCTTCAATGTGATTTGTGGCAATACTCATTCAGAAGAATGCCAAAAGAGGCTTCATTTGGAAAATTCTAAGTTATTTCTAAATTTTTTCCACCATTTTAGGAGATATCCTAGTGAGCAAATTTTCTCCAATAGAAAGTGTACAATGGCATATCCCTGAAGTTTGAAATTGAACTCAGAATATGCTTTTGGAAGTTAAACTAGTTTTATCTTTAGTGCTTTAAGGGTCATATACCTTTACAACCTTATTCATATGTTTGTCTGAATAAGGGTTCCAGCCAATTCCACTGGGAAAAGAATTACTTATAACCAGGGTTGATGTTTATTTCTCTTTTCAACTTTACTCACAGGTGCTTTTTTAAATAAATGTATTGTTAATGGTATCTTTTCATATATTTCCCTTGCTGTGTAAAGATTATATATTTATACATATTCCTATATCTATACACACACACACACACACACAAAAGTGTAAGTAGAGGGAAAAAAGGAAAGTTGCTTCTAATGCAATCGTTAGTTTAAGTTTGGATTGGAGGAGAGCGAAAGTATTGAACAGAATCTGAGTCAGTGATTTGAAGTTAGCCAGGATTCCCATAGCCATTTTAGTTGCAATCATGTAGTCTATAAATAAAAAACTTATCATAAATTCTGGATCAAAGTCTTCTGTAAAACTTTCCATCATTCTTTTAAAAATAAATACTCAAGTAGGTGATATACAACCACCACTAGGTAGGAAAGAGTTCATTCAGCCCCAGGAGAGACTAGAGATTAGTCAATGAAATATTTATAGCATTCATTACAGGTCTGATTTTTACAGATATGTGACATCTTTAAACTGACTGACAATCTGACTGATGTTTTCTAAACATATTACTCTTGATTTTCTCCCTGATCCTTTTTTTGTTTGGTGTGGGAAAGAAGGCAAGCAATATGCCATTTGGAGAGGAGAGTTGAAAGGGAAAAGCCTTCGTTAGGCTATTTCTTTATATGTTTTGCGATCTCTTAACTATTGATGGAGATTTCAGTACTCTGAAGTCATTATATAAACATAGTCATTATCATTGTTTGATTTTTTTTATTGGTACCATTTTTCAATTTAAGGGACTAGATATGGCAGCAGGACAGGAACCAGAAATGACCAGAAACAAGAAAAATTAGAAGGTGCATACATGAATTGAGAATTAAAACTACAAAACTAGATATCTAACCTCAAGTCTAGCTCAAGGTAAAGGACTGAGGATTTCCTGAAATAGAAAATCATAGTAAGGGCTGGAGTAAATTAAGATAGTTTAAATTACTATTTCAGTTTATCCGGGCTTATATTTATTGACCAGAAAATGGATGCTGCCAAAGTGGTGGGATTGGATAAGCACAAGGTCCCAGATATTCAGTATTATAAATATCAAAACCATAACTCTTTGAAGAAAAATTCTATATGTAGAGTCCTATATATAGAAACTCTCTGCTATCCATGATTAGCAGGTTATATCTCTGCTCTCAGCCACCCCAAGACACATACAACACTTCCCTCCTCAAAGAACACACCTTTTTCTTACCAGTATGTGGTGGAATATAAGCAGATGGGATCTATTGTTTCACACTTGGGCTTGAAAACAAAAACTGCCTGGTGTCTTACACCTTTCTGGTGTTTTATTTTCCATTTTAATAAAAAAAAAATCCTCAAAACAAGTAATATTGTGTTCAGCTAAGAGTTTGAGGGAAAGCAATTTTGGATTCAGGTAACACAGAGGACTGCTAGAGTGGAAAGAGTGGACCATGGAGTGTTTTACTTTGCTGGTTATTGCAAGAAATTGGGAAAGTTAGTCAATGCTGAAATTGAGAAAGTTAGCCATGGACTGTATATAGAAGGATTAATAAAGCTTTATTACTATTTTATTATTTTTTTAGTACAATTTAAGCAGGGAGTGCCCAGAGTGGAATCAGTAAATGTCAGTTTGCTTTACTTTCCCATTTCCTTTTCTCTCTGACCCTGATGGTTTCCTCCAGTAAGCCCAGCTCTTTGAGGCAGCATGCAATGACTGCAGCTCTTTGAACATTACCTCTGCAACTTTTAGAAGTGGAAAGAAGGCACCACCACCTGATATGTTCATGCAGGGATGCTGAATAAGGAATAAAAGTGGTTCAATATAACTGACCAAAATACAATGTGAAGGAGAGACCCTAATTTACCCACAATGTCACTTTTGTGTACATATGTATAAATATGATTTATCATGCTTCACTGGCTGGTTTTACTTTTAAATAAAATGAAATTGATTTAGTGCAATGAAAGTATTACATGTTAACTTACCATTACAAAACTGTTAAATATAAGTCTTACCCTCTTCCCATTCAAAGAGAGGGTGGAATAATGAGAAAAGAAATGTTTTTAGACAGTATTATGAAGCTTTAATATAAAACAAACCTTTCATAATGGACCATGGATATCTGGTTATTTAGATAGTATTTAAATTAGAAGGTACACAGTAATATAAATGGAAGTAAAGTATATGTTTCTCCTTGAATTGATGATTATAGTTGCCATCCATGGGATGCTTATTAAATGGCAGGCACAATAGGAAACATTTTCTGTTTTTACACAATCCTCCCCCAACCTTTGTAAACAATGTATTTTAATACTTCTAGCACTCAGGTAAGAAACATAAGGCTCAGAGCATATAACTAGGTTAATGTCATATATTTGTTAATATTGAACACTGATATGCATCTGGATGACTTGGAAGCTGTTACTTTAAAAAAAAATTTATTTTCCTGAATGGCCTTATGATGTAAGGTGAGGTGCTTTGTGATCCACGAGAGAGATGCATGCATGGTGCACTTTATCATTTATGTATGGTACTTGTCCAAAGGCTCATGTCTATTATCCCCTTTATCACATGGTCCAGCCAAAATCAATTATTTGCTATTTCCATTTTCCAGTTCACATTTTAAAGACCATTTTTTCTTGGTCTGATTTGCAATTTTTAGAATACTGTGTGCAGCTAGGACTTGTTATGACAAAAAAGGTATGTTTAAATATGCAATTGTTTTTAGGAGCTCACTTATTTCTTTGTAGCTCAGTTTGATCTTGTCAGACATCATGTAGATAATTATAGTAGCAACAATACAAATTAATTACATATGCTCTTAATTTTTGATGTTGTGCTAATCTACAATGCAATATGATTTCGATTTCACACTTTAAAATCCTTAATGAATAATCCTCAGTTCCTTTTACACAAAGCTAAAGAAATAAAAGTAGGTTTTATTATTCTTTAAATGTTCAATACTAAAGTACTTTTTAAATAAGTATTAAACTATTTGTAATTAAATTTCACAGACTTGGAGTACAAACAATCTTGTCAACATACATGGTTTAGGAATCATCAGTCAGGTTTATATAACACACTAATCCTACTATTCTAGCACTCTGGAATATGCTATTGTATAAGAGAATTTTAATTACAATTAACTTTTAAAGTAATAATGACATAATCTTAATTAAATTACCAGTATGTTCAAGAATGTGGATTCCTTGATAATTCTAATAATTTTTTCAGTAGAGAATGGAATGGACTCCATATGACATAACAGTTTATAGGAGAGGTGGGCAAATGGTGGCCCTCAAGCCAAACTGATTGCTGGCTTTTAATAAAGTTTAATGGAGCACAGCTATGCCCATTAATTTGTGTGTTGTCCAGAGTTGATCCAGAGTTAATCTTAACCCTTGGAGGTGAGCTGGGCAGAGTTAAGTAGTCGTTTATGACAGAGACCATATACCTCACAATACTTTAAATATTTATTACCCAGCCCTTTATACAAAGTGTTTGTTGACCTCACGTTGGAACATGGGCATTGAGTCAGAAAGCATGGCTCTGCTACTTTATAGCTTATGACCTTGGCCAAATTACATAACTGTCCTTAACTTCATTTTCTGTTCTATGAAAAGTATAATGCTTATATGAGGCTAAAATGATGTTTATATGAAATAAGGTATATAAATTGCTTAGTCTAGGATCTGGTATAGAGAATTTGCCTAATAAATACCACATTGTTATTGTTGATGCCATTTTTGTTCTTGTTATTTATGGACCTTTCCTCTTAATACTGCCTGAGTAACATCATATGTATATAAATTAATTGTCAATATTTACATAGTGTAAACTATGAGTTTATTAATGTAGTCCCTACCTAGAGAGAGATTCTTAGTGTGTTATTATATGTACTAAAGTGTCATAAAGTACATCATTTAAAAAACATCTATATTCCTGAGGTTTAATATATTTAGAAGATTCTCTGGACACATCTAGAGTTAATATGTTCAGTACATGTGAAAAGTAGCTCATACATAGGTTGTGAGTTTGAAGACATAATGGTAGCTTTGGTAGCACTAATATTTTAGGACAGGGCTAGCATCCCCATACTAGGCTAATAATGTAGTTTTTCTGTACATAAAGTGTGTATTTATTAGATTTTCAGTTAAATGATTAAAAAATTGAATGAGCTTCCTAATGAATGTTAGGTTTCCCCCTTCTGCCCTACAGAGCATAACCTAACTATAAATTGAAGCTACAAAAAGAAAAACATCCAATAATAGTTTATAATGCCATTTTTAAACAATTTTAAGGCCTGACAAAGGAGCTATGTATTCATTTTCTCCAGTATAGATAAGAATACAGTTTGCCCTGAGCATAGTTCTTTGCAGAGATGTCTTCTAACCTATTGCTAGGTTTGCTACACTGAGATGCTCTGGTTTTATGATTTCCTTCTCCTACTGTCAGTAAGCAGTATAAATACAGGAGATCTCTAAGGATAGTAGGCTGAAGACCAACTTTACAGCAGACACAAGGGCAGGCCCAGAGGAGCACCTGGAAGACACCGGGGAAGGTGCTGCATATGTGAAGGCCAATAAAATAATATGGATATTTTCCACATTTCTAATTTTAGAAACCCACCACTAAATCTATGCAATTTCTAGACCATAGATTTTGAAGGTTTCTAAAAGCTGGAGTTCTAAACCCTTTGATCTTTCCATCTTTAGGTCATTTGCACATAAGTCATGTCATCGCTACATAAAATTGCCCAAATATTTTTTAAATTTTTCTTGGAAAATGTTTCATTACCTCTGAAACAATGAAAATCTGTCCTTTCTCTATTAATATTGCCACTAAACTCCTTCTCTAGCCTTCTTTGAAATTGCACTGACCTAAAATCCTTCTTGATATGGAATTTGTCTTTTTATTTGTTGAGGCTAATAGTTAGACAACTTAGAATTATGTTGAAATATGCAAGAATATAAAAGCATATATAGATTGGGAGTTTGATTATAATAATTTACAAGGTGATTTCTTTCTGTACTCTAAGCATATTTTCGCAGGTCTGCCTAAGAACTCAAGAGAACTTACTATTCAGTTTACCTCTTCGACCATTATTAAACACCACATGAAAAAGTCAAGTATTCCCAGGGAGCCTCTTTTAATTCAGATAGTGCTCCATATTTATTTAAGTTTCTATAAATCAATAAGCACCTTACATGATTATTAACACATCTGGGTGCTGACTACTAGAGTTTTAAAGGCACTCCAGAAGAAGCATTGCTTAGTATTCATATTTGGTGTTCATATATAGCTCAGGGTATTTTCAAGCAATTTACAAGCTGTCAGGGATCTGTGAGCCACTGATCAGAATTTATTGAAAATTGAAGATCAGGAGAAAGGAAGAGAGAAAGAACCAAATGTAGGAATATGGCCTGTAGCCAAGAAAGAAACCCTTATGTTGTCTTTGCTGTTCATATGCTCTTGAAAATCAGGTAAAATGTAGGTTATTGAATACATTTTCAAGAAAATATAGCAATAGAGAAACAAAGGAGATGCAAATTCTCAGGGAGGCTGAGAGGTCATTGATCATCACCTGATTACTTATTCATTATCTTTAACCCTCTTTTCTAAGTTTGAAACTATTCTTTAAAAAAATTGGAGAGGAAGACCAAAGAGCAAGGAAATCAAAAGAAATGTATTGCTGAAATCAAGACAGAGATGGTACCAATGAGATGAAACATGCACACACACACACACACACACACACACACACTCACAAACAAAACTCTATATGTGCATACCCCTTACGCACATGCACTAGACCATACTACTGAAGGGTTTTCAGATGAAAGAGGGGCATATTGATGATTTAGTCAGAACATCAGCCATAAACAGGTGGCCCTGCACACCTGCAGCGAATGACCATCCCACAGAAATTATGAGCAAATTCTCCAATATCTCAACTAATCACTATTAATAACAAATAATAACTAGCACTAATAATTCAATCAAATCATTCATGTTTTTCATGCTCAAATTACCTTCAAAGCACATTTATTTAGAGGCAAATCATCAAAGCATTTTTTTTTAAATAAACCATTTTTTCCAAATCAAATGTAACTCTTAGAACCACAGAAAGCTTTCTCTCCTCCTGCTAAGCGTTCTTGTCCTTATCTTTGCCTCGGCTCATGTGTAGTTTATTTTATGCTATGGAAAAGACATGGTCTTTAATAACCTATCTGTAGGCAAACTGGAAAAAGGAAATGCCTTCAAATTTAACAAAGGAAATGCCTGCCAGGAGGTCCGTATAAAGTGAGGAACGGCGGCATTCCTTTGACATTACTATTCTGTAGATCACCTTTCCAGTTCATGTACCTCAGATAATTTTTTTCAGGTCTGTTAGTCTGTACTTTTCAAAACTGAATACCATTTCCTTGTTTTTGAAACAATGCCTGACCTCCATAGGTCCATGCACAATTTTTTTTTCCACATCATCACCATTTATCTTCTTTTTACATAAATATATTAGAGACACTTTCACTTGACCACTCTCTTCAGCTGTTCCTTCTACTTCATGTAGGATAAGTTTTCAAGAAAAACAACAAACATTAGCACCACTAAATTTTTTCTCACATCTTCTCATTTATAGTTCTGTTTCAATTAGCATGTGTAAAACTGCTTAATTAAACTATAAAATACCTTCTGTATCGTGTAACACGTTTACATTGAGTATGTAAGTAATCACCCTGATTTGGGGAACAGTTCTGCAATAATCTGTCACCTTCCTCCCCAGCTTTAAGCAGGAGTGTGGTTAAATTAGCTGACAGAGGGACTAATCCTCTTGCCTAAGCAAGAACTTCGTGGTCCACCGGAATGCTGTACCTACCATTACAAACACTATCTGGATATTTGAGGTCCTTAAAAGTTTAAACAGAAGAGTATGATTTGGGAACACTCCAACCCCGCGGCCTGTCTGGCACTGCCTGAGTAGGGCACGATCTCCTACAACCCTGGGATTCTGCTTTAGGGGTGGGCGTGACTTCCTTCACTCAGTTCTCTTGAATTCAACCTTGCTGGCACTTGCTATAAAAAGAGTTTCTTCACAATTGTTTGGTCCCTGTTCTCTCGTCTGAGGGAAGAATCTTTTTCTTTCTTTCTTTTTTTTTAAACCCCGTATAAAACACTTTCAGGATGAAAAAGTTCAAGCTTCTGGGCAATGACCCTAACCCTTAACCTCAGAAAATAAACCAAAATTTTCCCCATGGTACTTACTCCTTCATCTCTTCAGAGCATCCTTTTTTGAACCCAATAAAGTGGTCTGTCTTAAGTGCTGTCTCTGTGATTTTGCTTTTAACTCTTTTTTTTTGCACACATTGATCTAGATAGTATTAACTTTTATAATAAAAACACTGTTGATTTATTTTTGAACACTCAGCAATGCTACTAAGCATTTTGCATTATATCTCATAACTCTTTACTATGTACATGTGTTTTAGTATCTTGCCATTACTCCCATATAATAATGCACAAATACAGTGACTGCTTTTTAACTCTTAATAGACCAACATTGTTTCCTCTACACTTATTGATAATTGAGCCTTCCAGGAACAGAAGTGTGTGCTTATGTTGGCGTGTCCTCTAATTATGCACTTTTTTTTTCTTAAACCCCTGGTAAGATGGTCAATGATGTAAGGAAGAGACAAATTCCATTATAACAAACTTTAAGAACCAATGCAAACCATGTCTAAGAATTAAATACGTTAACTATTGAGTGAGCTTTGGTAATGTTTTGTTTATAGGACTTGTCTCATGATGATAATGGAATTGTACATTAAAACAGGAATGTTATTAAAATCAACACTAGGGAGAATCGAGGTAAATTTACAAACCAACACATTTTGTAAACACTCGATCAGGTGGTGTAACTAGTTAATCCAAATACCAATTAGAACTATAAGAAGAATAATCTATCTAGTGGCACCTGGTATTCAAGTTGAATATATTCAACTCAAATGGGTGGATATTTTAGTCCCAAGACAGTTGCCCAGCCAAATGGGAGGCATGTGACTGAAACTGTTTTATTTAATTCAAGCCCATACTGGCAATATAACCTAAAAATTAAAGTATAAGGTTTAGTTAATTGATTTTTAAAAAATGCAAACATGACATGAGTTTCAACACATTCAAACAAAAGTACTATTCTAGACTCACAGAGGGCTATCCTTTTTACACTTTCCAAGCTTTAACAAGGTGCTAGAGGTTGTGTTAATTACAGTGTTCCTTACAAAAACAGTGCAATTACACATCTCTCAGAATACAAAAATAGGCTAACTCTGTGTACATTAAAGATTTTGATAGGAAAAAAAATTAAAGAGCCTAATAGTAATTAGTTAGGATTTAAAGTTATAGATTATCACATCTAAGACATTTTACAACAACCCTAAAAAGTAAGTATTATTATATTTCTTTTTAATGATACAGGGAAGCAAAGCACAGAGTGTAGGCAGTTCACCAAAGGAGTCATTGGCAGAAGCAGGATTTGTGGTACAGGTAACACCGCTACAGAGAACACATTCTTAGGAGATAGGGTACAGCTCCCCTTTCCCATTTCTGTGCACTGGTTCCCTCCTGCTCCAAACTTACCTGTTTCATGGGGAACTGTGTTAAGAAGAAGTTCTGTGTTCTTGACAGTGCAGTAAAGGATAAACCACAGGAATGTCACCTTGTTTTACTAGTTTGTATCGCTGGAAGGAAGAGTAATCATTATTTCTTCTGCAACCACCACTAATTTCTCCATTTATAGCTGAGTATCAACATCAGCACAAAGAATCCTGGGATACCTTAAAACTTGGTGTATCTTCCATTACGGCAAGTTTCTCAACTCTCATACTCTAAAGGAGAGCAATGTAACTTGCTATCTATAAAAATCCCTTTCAAAAGCAAAAAAGAATCAGTGAAATCTTAAATACTAATATGGTTGAAAGTGTTAGAGATGAATGAAGATTTCTGAGATAAACAATATATATGAGCACTATTTTTTCATGATTTATTCCTTTGGTTTAAGATTCCTGGACAGGAAAGAAAGGATAATGGATGTGAGTGAAATACATGTATGTGTATTTTCTACTAGATTATTAATACCAAAATATGCTCAGAGATAAGGCACTTAAGATATTCAAATGATAAATTCTCACTTCTAGTGAATTGGTCTAGTTCATTCTAAATTGAGCAAACATTTCATTCAAAATTAAGCCAATGGCCTCTGAAATTAGTGCCTCAACTTTCACAGTTAATCTTCCTATGTAACAAAAAAGGCATAAAATTTTGTGCAAAATCAGCTATTTTAAAAAATAAAATATTCCTTGGAAAGACATTTAGAATGTATTTGATTCAAATATATATTAAAGTATGCTAGTGAATCATGCCTAGGGCAGAAGTGATCATAGTGAGACAGGGACCATGGGTTTAGACAGAGTAGGGTGAGGAAAAAAATCAAAAGCAAGATAATCCATTGTGAGATTTGCTTTGGCCTACTGGGGGCCCAGTTTATTTTTCTGACTTTACCCAAGTGCTGCTTTTCTTCCTCCATCCCTAAACAAATGATTTGTTGTAACTTAGGCAATATAGCAAGCAAGCCCAAAACAACATAGTAAAAACAGGAAGGATTCCATCTTAAAACCCAATTATTTAAAAAAAAGTCTTTTTAACAAACAGATAATAACTCAGCCCACCTTGGGAGCAAAGCAGGCAGTCTTGAATAATA
The DNA here is from genome assembly GCF_030020395.1 of Manis pentadactyla. NCBI lineage: Eukaryota > Metazoa > Chordata > Mammalia > Pholidota > Manidae > Manis > Manis pentadactyla. Next base: position 24,294,567 of record NC_080023.1, read on the forward strand.
CACTCCCAGACCAAGAAGCTGCTATCCTGGGAAGAAATCAGAGCAGTAAAATTCTTGTAAATAACCAGGAAGACTAATAAGAAACTTAGTGTTTCTTCAAAGGTATTTGGGACCACTTAGCAGGTGTAAATCCCTAGTCCTTTGTCTCTAAACTGCCTATAAAACCCCTAGACAATGCACCACCCTCTCTTGTCCCCTCCTGGCCTCAGCCAAGAGCTCTGTCCTTTTGCTTTCTCTCTAAATAAAAGCCTCTGTCTTGCTATCCTACTTGACTGTTGGTGAAGTTCATTCTTTGACTCCGTGAACATGAACCCCAGCATCAGTAGCACACTGACACCTAGAAACCCCTTCCAAGTTGATCTGAAACTACACAGTCTGTCCTGAATCTTCATTAAACCACCTTAGTTTATTTCTTTCCCCCATAAAAATATTTCATAATATCAACTTTTCTTTTCCCATTGGACTGATTTAAGCAAGCCAGTTTCTTAATCCTTACATTGTCCAGAGTTATGGTTAACCTTTCAAAGGATTTTGTTTGTTTTAATAGGCATTGTACATATCACCTTACATCTTATGGAAGAAAGACACAACATAAATTTTATACATGTATGTTATTCCTAATTGGGACTTCCAAAGAGCAGAAAGATTCAAGGTTGGATTTGCATTGAACTTTTATCCTATGCTGCTCATATGATTCACTGTACCTGTACAGACGAAAGTAAAACCCATCAGGTTCCCAATAAAATTTGATGAGTTTTAGAACACACTCTATGACTGCTCATTTAAGATACACATTACACGGAGGTTATTACGACACTCATTAAAAGCTGACTATATCCATTTCAACCAAGCTCAAGCTTTTAACAGATTTGTTTGTGTTAGCAGATGCCATGATTAGCACCACCTATTGGTTGACTTAGAATGTGTTACTTTTTCTGGATGATAAAGTAGAAATTTATTATCAACATTGCTGAAAGGCAGAAAACACTGACGCAATGACCAATCTAAATAATAATAAGTTATATTGGGGATTAAATAAGTTATATGGGGATTAAAAGAATAATAAGGTAAATATATTATTCTTAAAAATTATTCTCATCTTGTATTTTACTTGAAATTTTAGAAGTTAGACTATAAATAGAAATAATTTTATTTTTGTTATGTTAGCTTCAATGAAAATAATAAATCATTTGTGTGTTTTTTATGTATAAGTTTTTAATCAGATTGTTGTGAATATTTATACTGAGATTTTCTTTTAGTGTTTGCACTTCTCATGTATAAATATATGTGCTAAGGAAGAACCACTAGAAAAAAATCTAATATAGATTATTTGTGGCAACTAATTCTAGAAGCAAATAACTTACCCAAAACTTCAAATTCTGGAAGAGTTAAGGCATCTGCCAAGTAATGATATGCTTGTTGGAAAATATTTCATAATAATCATACAATCTGTTTATATGTTCAGCAAATATTTATTTAGCTCCTAGTTAATAAGAGGAATAAAATGCATGTGGTCATTACACATACACAGAAGAATCAGGGGAAAGGTAAGAAAGAGAGACAGGAAAATAGAGAAAAAGAAAGGGAAAGTGAGAGAGATTATAGTTTGGGTGCAGAGCTGTTACAGAAATAAAAACAGTGGCAAGGGAAAAAAGCCAGCTGACACACTTGATTGGAGAGACAGAGTCCATTCTATTTTTGACATTACATGACAAGAATCTCTGATTGTATTCTAATTTTGGAAGTCAATGCTAACTTCAGAAATAAGCTTCATAATGGTGATCTAATACTAAATCATCCTTTTTGGTTTTCTTACATCCCTGAATGACTGCAGTGTTTTAATTTTCTTGCCACTTGATTGAATTTTAATGAATTACTGCTGGGTAACTTCTTTCAGAAATTTGGAGCAACAATTCATTAATATACTAACTTTTTGAAAAATTCATTTTTCACACACACACACACACACACACACACACACACACACACACACACTACATATTGTGGAAAAGAAAAATAAACAATTTTACAATTTACTCAGTTCCTTTAGGCAATACTACTTTACAGAGACCCTACAGTGAAATGGTAATGTATGTGCTGTCTGCACCCTGGCGCTGATACACAATTTCTGAAGCCCTTGTGAATTCATAAGTGAAAAGAGCACTAGAAGCATCTTTTGTTCTAATATTTGGTCTCTGACCTGGTTTCTGACACAGCATTCCTAAATCCCTTGGAATTTCTTGGATGATATCAGTGTCTTTTGTTCTAATGATGTGACTCTGCTGGGCTCCTGATACACCACAAGAAAGACCAGATCATGATTCAAACCCTAGAATTTTCAGTCCCACCTGTCATTCTCCAAAAAAGGGAAGAGGACCTGGAAATGGAGTTCATAATTGATTATGCCTATGTGAGCCTCCATAAAATCCCCAAAGTATGGGATTTGAAGAGTTTCTGGTTTGGTGAACATGTGGAGGAGCAGGAAGAGGGGCACACAAAGGAGAGCTGCCCGCATGCCTGGGAGGCCCCGTGCCCCTTACCACACACCTTGCCGTATGTATCTCTGCCATATACATATTCATTTGTATTCTTTATCATATCCTTTTATAATAAATTTGTAAGCAGTAAATAAACTGTTTTCCCTAGTTCTCTAGCAAATTAATTAAACTCAAGAAGTGGCTGTGGGAACCTCTCATTTATAGCTGATGATCAGAAGCACAGGTGACACAACCTGGACTTGTGACTGGCATCTGAAGTGTGGCAGGAGAGAAGACCGTCTTGTGACACTCAGCCCTTAACATGTGGGATCAGATGCTAACTAGGGCAGATAGTGCCAAAACTGAGTTAAATTGTAAGATATTCAGCTGGTGTCACAGAATTACTTGGTGTGGGAAAAAAATCCACATATCTGGTATCAGAAATGTTGTATGAGGTGAATAGTAGTGTGGGAATGTTTTCTCTAACCACCTTTATTAATACTACTTCAAATTGTATGGCCTTTATAAAAATCATAGTACATAAAAGAGGACAGAGTATAAAAAGGGACATTATATAAACAAACAGATTATAAACTTGGACTAACTACAAGAGAGTAGCAGTCCTCTATTGAAACCAGGTGTCAGAAGTACTCAGTATAAATTCTTCCTTTTATCTTACTAGCTAGGTAATATCAAACATTAGGAAATATATTCTTCATACTAAGTGGTCTAATATGAAAATATGAAAAAAATTCTAATCACACACTGTATATATATATATATATATATATATGTGTGTGTGTATATAGCTATATATATTTATCTATAAGTATAAATACATATTTATAGATATATATATACTAAACTATAAATATATAACTAATACAAGAAGAAATAATAAATATTTTACAATTTTGGAGATTTATTTTTAAAATATTCTAAAAAGATTAACTGCTATAGAAATACCGGAAGGGCTACTAGAGCAAATAAAATTATTTAAATAATTCAGTTTTACAAAAAATGATAACATCAACTGACTGTGGCACAGTGTAGACTAATTAAGCAGTTTAATAATCAGATGTTTTTATTGACCATGGTTCACTAGCATTATAAAGACATAACATTACCTATAAGGGAATTTAAATTTCAGGGTTTCTTTGCAACCTGTTACCCATACCAATCATCAATGATGAGAAGGGACAAAATAAAAAATGTCATGGTTCTGATTTTGCAGAAATCATAAATATGCAGTTCTGAGTTTACAAAGCATGGATATGAAATCAAATTTAAGAACATTGAATAGGTCAAGATCTACTTGGTGATTCTCTATAATTGTGGCCTTAAAATACTGCACTTTGGGCAAGAAGGAACTTTCTCTTACCCAACACATGCACCAGCTCCCCACAAATATATCTATCACCATGAAAAGGCAGAAGAAATTGATACAGACCAAGATCACAGAGGCAAACCCTGAGAAGGAGATAGACCTAACCAGTCTTCCTGAAAAATAATTAAAAATAAAGCTCATAACCATGCTGATGGAGCTGCAGAGAAATATGCAAGAGCTAAGGGATGAAGTCCGGAGGGAGATTACAGATGTCTGGAGGGAGGTTACAGAAATGAAAGAGTCTCTGGAAGGATTTATAAACAGAATGGATAAGATGCAAGAGGCCATTGATGGAACAGAAATCAGAGAACAGGAATGCATAGAAGCTGACGCAGAGAGAGATGAAAGGATCTCCAGGAATGAAACAATATTAAGAGAACTGTGTGACCAATCCAAAAGGAACAATATCCACATTATATGGGTACCAGAAGAAGAAGAGAGACAAAAAGGAATAGAAAGAGTATTTGAAGAAATAATTGCTGAAAACTTTCGCAAACTGGGGGAGGAAATAATCGAACAGACCATGAAAGTGTACAGAACTCCCAACAGAAAGGATCCAAGGAGTACAACACCAAGACACATAATAAATAAAATGGCAAAGATCAAGGACAAGGACAGAGCTTTTTTTTTAAATATATATTTATTAAAAGGCATTTGTTTTTTTTTTTTTGAGAGGGCATCTCTCATATTTATTGATCAAATGGTTGTTAACAACAATAGAATTATGTATAGGGGAGTCAATGCTCAATGCACAATCATTAATCCACCCCAAGCCTAATTCTCATCAGTTTCCAATCTTCTGAAGCATAACGAACAAGTTCTTACATGGTGAACAAATTCTTACATAGTGATTAAATTCTTACATGGTGAACAGTACAAGAGCAGTTATGACAGCAACTTTCAGTTTTGATCACACATTATGAACTATAAAAAATCAGTCAAATATGAATATTCGTTTGATTTTTATACTTGATTTATATGTGGATCCCACATTTCTCCCTTTATTATTACTATTATTATTATTTTTAATAAAATGCTGAAGTGGTAGGTAGATGTAAGATAAAGATAGAAAACTTAGTTTAGTGTTGTAAGAGAGCAAATGTAGATGATCAGGTGTGTGCCTGTAGACTATGTGTTAATCCAAGCTAGACAAGGGCAATAAAACATCCACGGATGCAGAAGATTTCTCTCAGAACAGGGTGGGTGAGGTTCTAGGCCTCACCTCTGTTGATCACCAATTTCTCACCTGATGGCCCCCCTGAGACTGTGCCTGTCTTAGGTTGTTCCTCCCTTGAGGAATTTTACCCATCTCTGGCTAACCAGTCATCTTCCGGGGCCATACAGGGAAATGTAAAGTTGGTAAGTGAGAGAGAAGCCTTATTGTTTGAAAAGGTTAGCTTTGTACTTCTTTGTATATTTATGCCCTGTGGCTTCTATGCCCAGCATTTGTCTTGAGGTATCTTTACCAATTGGAAGAATTATGACACTCGGTAATTTTTGATATGAGGCACGAATTCTATGTAAGTGTTGTAATTAGGAAGGAAGAAGAAAAGCTATAGAAGTAGCAGGCGGAAGAAAACATGGGAAGATTGATTTTTTCTTTGACATATCTTCTTGTAGAGTAACTTAAGCATGTATAGGTTTTAAACTACTAATTAAATTGCGCACACACATTAACATAACAGGAATACAGTTACATAACCAAAACAGATCTATAATTACCAGCCATTTCCAGTGAAGCCAAGAAAACCAGTTAGGCAACCTAGGCATTTGTGAAAATTTGTCTATGATATGATGGATATATCCAACTGTACTTAAACAGTCTGAGAGAAATCAGACAAATTAAAACAGCCCATTCCTGGGAACTGTTCTCATCCCATATGTTCTTTTAACAGTAGATACTCTGTAGTTGTAAGATTTTGGAGCACTGCAACTTGCACTTCTCCTAATTCTTGGTTGAGTTCCAACAGTGTAGATCCAGTCAAATTTGTTGTTTTACTGTATGCACAGGCCAGCTTAGAAATCTCCTTCTTCATTCCAATGGCAAATCCAGGAACCGGTTGGATGAATGCAGCTACAACTGCAGCATCGCGTGGATCTTTGTTGAGGTTTTTGATGATCATCTTCTGGTACGACTCTTCCAGAGAGTGCTGATGTTGGAAGTTCTTCTTAATATTGTGTATTAGTTCATTTTACGGGTAGCCAAATTAGGCTTTGATTCTCTGTATAAACACAAACAGACCATTTGCCCACACTTTGATATGCCCTTTATACCATTGTGAAGAACTCATTGGAGGTCACCACACAGGAACTGCTTTTTTTTTTTTTTAAGAGAAAAGAGTATTATCAGAAAAGTGTACCCCCATAGCCGATCATCTGATACCCTTTAAGTGATCAAAAGTAAGTATATTTAAAGCATGCATTAATCATTGATTTACAGTTAGCTTTATCCTATCAGGGAGTAATCCCCCTTTTCCTTCTTTCTTTTTTATTTTGTTATCTTTAATCCACACTTACATGAAGAATATTATGTTTACTATCCTCTCCCCTATACCATGTCCCCGCTATAAACCCCTTTAGAGTCACTGTCCATCAGCATAGCTAAATGTTATAGAATCACTAATTGTCTTCTCTGTGTTGTACAGCCCTCACCTTTCTCCCACCCGCCCATGCATGCTGATCTTAATACCCCCCTACTTCTTTCCACCTCCTTATCCCTCCCTACCCACCCATCCTCCCCAGTCCCTTTCCTTTGGTACCTGTCAGTCCATTCTTGGGTTCTGTGATCCTGCTGCTGTTTTGTTCCTTCAGTTTTCCTTTGTTCTTATACACCACATATGAGTGAAATCATTTGGTACTTGTCTTTCTCCACCTGGCTTATTTCACAGAGCATAATACCCTCTAGCTCCATCCATGTTGCTGCAAATGGTAGGATTTTCCCTCTTCTTATGGCTGAGCAGTATTCATTGTGTATATGTACCACATCTTCTTTATCCATTCATCTACCGATGGACATTTAGGTTGTTTCCAATTCTTGGCTATTGTAAATAGTGCTGCGAGAAACATAGGGGTGCAACTGTCTTTCTCAAACTTGATTGCTGTGTTCTTAGTGTAAATTCCTAGGAGTGGAATTCCTGGGTCAAATGGTAAGTCTGTTTTGAGCATTTTGATGAACCTCCATACTGCTTTCCACAATGGCTGAACTAATTTACATTCCCACCAGCAGTGTAGGAGGGTTCCTCTTTCTCCACAGCCTCCCCAACATTTGCTATTGTTTGTCTTTTGGATGGCAGCCATCCATACTGGTGTGAGGTGATACCACATTGTAGTTTTAATTTGCATTTCTCTGATAATTAGCGATGTGGAGAATCTTTTCATGTGTCTGTTGGCCATCTGTATTTCTTTTCTGGAGAACTGTCTATTCAGTTCCTCTGCCCATTTTTTAATTGGATTATTTGATTTTTGTTTGTTGAGGCATGTCAGTTCTTTATATATTTTGGACGTCAAGCCTTTATCGGATCTGTCATTTACAAATATATTCTCCCATACTGTAGGGTTCCTTTTTGTTCTATTGATGGTGTCTTTTGCTGTACAGAAGCTTTTCAGCTTAATGTAGTCCCACTTGTTCATTTTTGCTGTTGTTTTCCTTGACCAGGGAGATATGTTCAAGAAGAGGTCACTCATGTTTATGTCTAAGAGGTTTTTGCCTATGTTTTATTCCACGAGTTTAATGGTTTCATGGCTTACATTCAGTTATTTGAGCCATTTTGAATTTACTTTTGTATATGGGGTTAGACAATGGTCCAGTTTCATTCTCCTACATGTAGCTGTCCAGTTTTGCCAGCACCATCTGTTGAAGAGACTGTCATTTCACCATTGTATGTCCATGGCTCCTTTATCAAATATTAATTGACTGTATATGTTTTCGTTAATGTCTGGAGTCTCCTGTCTGTTCCACTGGTCTGTGGTTCTGTTCTTGTGCCATTACCAAATTGCCTTGATTACTATGGCTTTATAGTATAGCTTGAAATTGGATAGTGAGTTCCCCCCTACTTTATTCTTCTTTCTCAGGCTTGCTTTGGCTATTCAGGGTATTTGGTGTTTCCATATAAATTTTTGATTTATTTGTTCCAGTTAATTGAAGAATGTTGCTGGTAATTTGATAGGGATTGTATCAAATCTGTATACTGCTTTAGGCAGGATGGCCATTTTGATGATATTAATTCTTCCTAGCCACGAGCATGGGATGAGATTCCATCTGTTAGTGTCCCCTTTAATTTCTCTTAAGAGTGACTTGTAGTTTTCAGAGTATAGGTCATTCACTTCTTTGGTTAGATTTATTCCTAGGTATTTTATTCTTTTTGATGCAATTGTGAATGGAATTGTTTTCCTGATTTCTCTTTCTTTTGGTTCATTGTTAGTGTATAGGAAAGCTACAGATTTCTGTGTGTTAATTTTGTATCCTGCAACTTTGCTGTATTCCAATATCAGTTCTAGTAGTTTGGGAGTGGAGTCTTTAGGGTTTTTTATGTACAATATCATGTCATCTGCAAATAGTGACAGTTTAACTTCTTCTTTATGAATCTGGATTCCTTGTATTTCTTTGTTTTGCCTGATTTCCGTGGCCAGGACCTCCAGTACTATGTTAAATAGCAGTAGGGAGAGTGGGCATCCCTGTCTAGTTCCCGATCTCAGAGGGAAAGCTTTCAGCTTCTCGCTGTTCAGTATAATGTTGGCTGTGGGTTTATCATATATGACCTTTATTATGTTGAGGTACTTGCCCTCTAGTCCCATGTTGCTGAGAGTTTTTATCATGAATGGATGTTGAATTTTGTTGAATGCTTTTTCAGCATCTATGGAGATGATCATGTGGTTTTTGTCTTTCTTTTTGTTGATGTCGTGGATGATGCTGATGCATTTTTGAACGTTGTACCATCCTTACATCCCTGGGATGAATCCCACTTGGTCATGGTGTATGACCCTTTTGATATACTTTAGAATTCTGTTTGCTAATATTTTCGTAAGTATTTTTGCATCTACATTCATAAGGGATATTGTTTTTTGCCTGGCTTTGGTATTAGGGTGATGTTGGCATCATAGAATGAGTTTGGGAGTATTCCCTCCTCTTCTATTTTTTGGAAAACTTTAAGGAGAATGGGTATTAAGTCTGCTCTGTGTTTTTGATAAAATTCCGAGGTTAATCGGTCTGGCCCGGGTGTTTTGTTCTTGGGTAGTTTATTGATTACCGTTTCAATTTCTTTGCTCGTAATTGGTTTGTTTAACTTTTGTGTTTCTTCCTTGTTCTGTCTTGGAAGGTTGTATCTTTCTAGGAAGTTGTCCTTTTCTTTTAGGTTTTCCAGTTTGTTGGCATATAGGTTTTCATTGTATTCTTTAATAATTCTTTGTATTTCTGTGGAGTCTGTCCTGATTTTTCCGTTCTCATTTCTGATTCTGTTGATTTGTGTTAATTCTCTTTTTCTCTTAATAAGTTTGGCTAGAGGCATATCTATTTTGTGTATTTTCTCAAAGAACCAGCTCTTGGTTTCATTGATTTTTGCTATTGTTTTATTCTTCTCAATTTTGTTTATTTCTTCTCTTATCTTTATTATGTCCCTCCTTCTGCTGACTTTAGGCCTCATTTGTTCTTCTTTTTCCAATTTTGATAATTGTGATGTTAGACTATTCATTTTGGATTGTTCTTGCTTCTTCAAGTGTGCCTAGATTACTATATACTTTCGTCTTTAGACTGCTTTTGCTGCGTCCCACAGAAGTTGGGGCTTTGTGTTATTGTTGTCATTTGTTTCTATATATTCCTTGATCTCTATTTTAATTTGTTCGTTGATCCATTGATTATTTAGGAACATGTTGTTAAGCCTCCATGTGTTTGTGAGCCTTTTTGTTTTCTTTGTAAAATTTATTTCTAGTTTTATACCTTTGTGGTTGGAAAAATTGGTAGGTAGAATTTCAATATTCTGGAATTTCCTGAAGCTCTTTTTATGGCCTAGGATTTGGTCTATTCTGCAGAATGTTCCATGTGTACTTGAGAAGAATGTATATCCTTTTGCTTTTGGATGTAGAGTTCTATATATGTCTATTAGGTCCATCTGCTCTACTGTGCTGTTCAGTGCTTCCGTGTTCATACTTATTTTCTGCCCGGTGGATCTATCCTTTGGGATGAGTGGTGTGTTGAAGTCTCCTAGAATGAATGCATTGCAGTCTATTTCCCCCTTTAGTTCTGTTAGTATTTGTTTCACATATGCTGGTGCTCCTGTGTTGGGTGCATATATATTTAGAATGGTTATATCCTCTTGTTGGACTGAGCCCTTTATCATTATGTAGTGTCCTTCATTATCTCTCGTTACTTTCTTTGTTTTGAAGTCTATTTTGTCTGATATTAGTACTGCAACCCCTTCTTTCTTCTCGCTGTTGTTTGCTTGAAATATGTTTTTCCATCCCTTGACTTCTAGTCTGTACATGTCTTTGGGTTTGAGGTGAGTTTCTTGTAAGCAGCATATAGATGGGTCTTGTTTTTTTATCCATTCTATTACTCTGTGTCTTTTGATTGGTGCATTCAGCCCATTAACATTTAGGGTGACTATTGAAAGATATGTACTTATTGCCATTGTAGGCTTTAAATTCGTGGTTACCAAAGGTTCAAGGTTAACCTCTTTAGTATCTTACTGCCTAACTTAACTCACTTATTGAGCTGTTATATTCACTGTCTGGAGATTCTGTTCTTCTCTCCCTTCTTACTCCTCCTCCTCGATTCTTCATATGTTGGGTGTTTTGTGCTGTGCTCTTTCTAGAAGTGCTCCCTTCTAGAGCAGTCCCTGTAAGATGTTCTGTAGAGGTGGTTTGTGGAAAGCAAATTCCCTCAGCTTTTGTTTGTCTGGGAATTGTTTAATCCCACCGTCATATTTGAATGATAGTCGTGCTGGATACAGTATCCTTGGTTCAAGGCCCTTCTGTTTCATTGTATTAAATATATCATGCCATTCTCTTCTGGCCTGTAGGGTTTCTGTCGAGAAGTCTGATGTAAGCCTGATGGGTTTTCCTTTATAGGTGACCTTTTCTCTCTAACTGCCTTTAAATCTCTTTCCTTGTCCTTGATCTTTGCCATTTTAATTATTATGTGTCTTGGTGTTGTCCTCCTTGGATCCTTTCTGTTGGGGGTTCTGTGTATTTCCGTGGTCTGTTCGATTATTTCCTCCCCCAGTTTGGGGAAGTTTTCAGCAATTATTTCTTCCAAGATACTTTCCATCCCTTTTTCTCTCTCTTCTTCTTCTGGTACCCCTATAATACGGATATTGTTCCTTTTGAATCGGTCACACAGTTCTCTTGTTTCATTCCTGGAGATCCTTTTATCTCTCTCTATGTCAGCTTCTATGCGTTCCTGTTGTCTGGTTTCAGTTCCATCAATGGCCTCTTGCGTCTTTTCCATTCTGCTTTTAAATCATTCCAGAGTTTGTTTCATTTCTGTGATCTCCTTTCTGGCATCTGTGTTCTCCCTTCGGACTGCATCCCATTTCTCTTGTGTATTTCTCTGCATCTCTGTCAGCATGTTTATGATTTTTATTTTGAATTCTTTGTCAGGAAGACTGGTTAGATCTATCTCCTTCTCTGGTGTCTCTGTGATTTTGTTTTGCCTGTAATTTTGTCTTTTCATGGTGATTGGAATAGTTTGCAGAGCTGGGACGAGTGACGGCTTGAAGAACTTCCCTTCTTGTTGGTTTGTGGGCTTCCTCTCCTGGGAGAACAGCGACCTCTAGTGGCTTGTGCTGGGGAGCTGGGAGCAGACAGGGCTTCTGCTTCCTGCCCACTGCTATGGAGTTTATCTCTGCTGTTGCTGTGGGCATGTCCTGGCTCGGGCTGTTTCTCCAATGTGGTGGATTCGCATTTGAGGGGGAGCTGCAGGGAGGCTATTTATCTCCGTTAAGGGGCCTCCATGCTCCCTGAAGCCCGGGGGGTTAGAGTGCCCAGAGAGAGATCCCCGGATTCCTTACCTCTGGACTAAGTGTCCCGCCCTGCCCCTTTAAGACTTCCAAAAAGCACCCGCCAAAACAAAACAATGACCACAAGAAAATAAATAAATAAATAAAAAATAAAAAATGGCCACTCGTTTTTCTTTTGTTCTCCTTCGCCAGCCTCCAATACCTGCTCACCGGTCTTGCTGCCCTGTTTCCCTAGTATTGGGGACCCTGTCCCTTTAAGACTTCCAAGAAGCACTCACCTCAACAAAACAACAACAAAATAAAATAAAATGGTTGCTCGCTTTTCTTATGTCCTCCTCACCAGGCCTCCTGTACCTGCTCACTGTTCTTGCTGTCGTGTTTCCCTAGTATCCAGGCCCCGCGCATTCACTGTGTCTGCGCTCTGGTCAGCGTGGCGGGGTCTGGGTGTTCAACAGTCCTGGGCTCTCTCTCCCTCCCGCTCTGCCTCCTCTTCTCCTGCCAGGAGCTGGGGGGAGGTGCGCTCGGGTTCCGCCGATCCACGGCTTGTATCTTACTCCCTTTGCTAGGTGCTGGGTTCTCGCAGGTGTGGATGTAGTCTGGATGTTGTCCTGTGTCCTCTGGTCTTTATTCTAGGAAGAGTTGTCTTTGTTATATTTTCATAGATACATGTGGTTTTTTTGGAGGAGATTTCTGATGCTTTACTCTCGCCACCATCTTGGCTCCACCCTCCAAGGAAAGAGTTTTAAAGACAGCTAGAGAGAGGGAAAAGGTCACCTACAAAGGAAAACCCATCAGGCTATCATCAGACTTCTCAACAGTAACCTTACAGGCCAGAAGAGAATGGCATGATATATTTAATGCAATGAAACAGAAGGGCCTTGAACCAAGAATACTGTATCCAGCGCGACTACCATTTAAATATGAAGGAGGGATTAAACAATTCCCAGACAAGCAAATGTTGAGGGAATTTGCCTCCCACAAATCACCTCTACAGGGTATTTTAGAGGGACTGCTCTAGATGGGAGCACTTCTAAGACTAAATAGATGTCACCAGAGAAAATAAAATCACAGTAAAGAAAGCAGACCAACCAAATACTTACTAAAGGCAAAAAATAAAATCAACTACCCACAAAAGCCGTTAAAGGAAGCACAAAAGAGCACAGAATAAAACAACCAACATATAAAGAACAGAGGAGGAGGAATAAGAAGGGAGAAAAATAATGACCAGACAATGTTTAAAGTAGCTCAATAAGTGAGTTAAGTTAGACAGTAAGATACTAAAGAAGCTAACCTTGAACCTTTGGCAACCACGAATCTAAAGCCTGCAATGGCAATCAGTACATATCTTTCAGTAATCACCCTAAATGTAAATGGACTGAATGCACCAATCAAAAGACACAGAATAATAGAATGGATAAAAAAGCAAGACCCATCTCTATGCTGCTTGCAAGAGACACACTTCAAACCCAAAGACTATAGGAACAAAGAAAGACTGAAGGAACAAAACAGCAGCAGAATCATAGAACCTAAGAATGGACTAACAGTTACCAAAGGGAAAGGGACTGGGGAGAAAGGGAGGGAAAGGAGGGATAAGGGTGGGGTAAAGAAAGGGGACATTACAATTAGCATGTATAATGGGGGTCTCTGGGAGGGCTGTGCAACACAGAGAAGACAAGTAGTGATTCTACAGCATCTTACTACGGTGATGGACAGTACTGTAATGGGGTTTGTGGGGGGGATTTGGCGAAAGAGGGACCCTAGTAAACATAATATTCTTCAAAAAAATATACTGCATTTTCTCTCCTAATTAGTGACTTTAAGTTAATAAAACTATTTGAGTATCCTAATGGCAGCACCTGAGATTTTGCCAATTGCATTTGGATCTCTGTACAACACAATTTATATTTATTTATATTATTTATTATTTAGATCTATGTTATATCTATCTTTAATAAATGAGGTGAATAAAGGCAACCAAAGTTCTCAATCATAATATAAGTTAGTCACGGGGATAGTAGTACAGCATGGAGAATATAGGCAATGATTCTGTAACATCTTCCTATGTGGACAGAGAGTAACCACACAAGTGGGGGTGAGGATTTAATAACATGGGTAATTGTTGACCCACTGTGTTATATGTTTGAAACCAATATAAGAGTGTAAACGAATTAAATAAAAATAAATAAGAAACAAAAATAGTAATTTTCATAGTAAAATACTATTTTAAAATAAGGAGACATGCCATCTTTACACACAAACACATATAAATATGGAGAGAAAGAGGGAACAGATAACAAGTAAGGAGCAAAACCAACATTTTACTCTTTCTCATACTCTCTTGGAAATATTACATTTATCGGAATTAACATTCTTAAGATTCTTAATATTAGAGGACAAAGAAATGTGCAGGACAAAGAAAATGGAATTTTTTTTAGATGGTCAAGGCAGGATACAGCTTTGAATTTACAACATTTTACAAAAAATCAAAAAGTAAACATAAACTTGAGGATTTAAACAAGCTTGAAATCAGTGGATATACTCTCATCTTAGCAATAACGGTTTCTGTAAAGTTTAAAAAAGAATATAAATTCATATGCTCTTATTCAAATCACAGTTAATATATATGAATTATACAATTAGTTGTATTAATGCCATATTTAAAAAGCCTGCATTTCACTATCTAATATCCATGTTTGATGATTTTTGAGATGAATGACATCAGGGAATCTACCTATTAGGAATAAAAATCATTGCTAGTTACTTCAAGTATGACTCTCATTTACTTAGCATAACTGGTGACCTTAAAATCAAAACAATAAACTTTAACAGAAAAATATGTATCATGTTTTGCCTTTTATATATCATAGAACAAGACATATCACAAGCCTGAACTCAGTTCTTCTGTGACCTCTTCTAGACAATCCCAAATTCAAAATAATATTGCTGTATCTATCAAGCAATATTTGACAAAGTATAGGGGTATATAGAATAGCTAGCTGTTCTTTTCCTCATCTCACCTTCTAGTCTGCCCTCATACTAATAATTCAATCAATTCTTATCCGTTGCACAGTTGTCTTTTCTAATATATTGTCATACAATTGTCTACATAGATTCTTAGTTCTAAAGTATAGATTTAATTATAGTATAGATTTTAGTAAAAGCCACTGTCATTTACAGAGGACGAAATAATGGATTATTAAAATCAAACTCATACGTAGGTAGCAGAGTTGTATTTTGAGCTTGAATATCAAATGCAAAATATCATGGTGGTGGAAATACATTAGCTTTTCTCTTTCATTAGAAATGAAACACAATGTACCCCTTTGTACACAATGTACCCCTTTGTACATTTACTAGGAATACCTTTTATTTTCCATTATTTCCCAGAAGGGCAGCCTCATACCAAGGGAAGGGCTTGCACATTGGCTGTCAGACAGGTAAGAGTAACAATTCTGTCTCCAAAATTACTGACTTTGAGGATCTTAGAAATGTCAGCTAAACTTACTGAGCTGTGGACCTTACCTTGGTAAAAAGGGATAAAAAATGCTAGTGATGAATAAATCAGAAGAGGAAAAAGGGGGAACATACCAGAAAAATATTGGAGAAAAAAATATCTGCCAGAAATATGGAAATCTATGCATATGACACATGGGTTTAAAAACTATCCACTATAAGAAAAATAAATCATAAAAGGCTAGTGTGATTGGACATCTTAGGGAAATAAATAGGAAATAGTCTATTTCTGCCTCTTGTTTGATGGGGCTGAGACAAAATCAACCTGTAAACTAGAAAGGAGGGCAGATTACCACAGGCTGTTTTTCTTTCAGCAATTGACTAAAAACTGACCACCTTTCAACCTTAATAATTAAACCTAGGAACTTCCATATTCATTCTTTTTTTAAAGTCTAACTAACAATGTAGTTTTATTCTTTAGGTCATGAAACAAGAAAACATTTGTAAACATTTCATGGTAGGGCCCTTATCATGTGCTTACAGATAGATTAAGGGTGTTCTCTTTTTTGCCCATCTCTGTGAAAGCAACCAGTGGAGAGTTTCTCCTCATTCTGGTCTTGGAGATTGCATGAATAAATTCTCTGAAGCTAGAGTGGGTCAAAATGAATACTGGGAATAGCCATCATACATGAATTACCATCTAATTGCAGAGTTTATTCACAGGCTGTATAACACAGCAACATGTTTTTACATCACAGTTATATCATGATGTCAGCATCAGTAATTTCCAGCTTGCTGGACCACTATGCCCTTGATCGTTTTTTTGTGTGGCAATTAATACTCAACAGCTGTCTTTGCATATTTTAGATGTTCAAACGATGGCAAAAATAAAATGTGTCAAGTGTTATTTTATATCTCTTTATTTTAAGGGTGCTTCTTTTCTTTCAAGAATGATCATAATGTGAAACTTTATATAGCAAAAATTTTAGAGAAAACTGAGAATTTGTGATTCTCACTTGATCTCTTGCTTTTCCTATATGCCTTTTGAAAAGGATTACTTTTAAGAGAAATATCTTATGTGTTCATTCTATATGTCTCGATGATAGTTATATTACTGTAACATATATCTAGTCTTAAAATCTAAAAGAAGGAAACTGTGGTAAATGGGCCCAAGCATAGGGGTGTTGAATATAAATAAATAAATTTGTTTTATCATTTGCAGTTATTACCAGATAATAGATGAGAGTATCTATTTATACAATATTCCAATAAAACGCTATATCTAACTCTTTATGATTTTCCTAAGATTCAGCTACATGCTAGCCTATTAACCAGAAATTTATAAAATCTTCCACTTATAAAAATGAGAATAATTATCGTTCCCAATATATCTCACAAAGATGATACCAGAATTAATAATTTAATGATTATGTGTCAAATAACTCTGAGTAGAAGATAATAGATTTTCTTCTTTTTAGATCTTTAACCTGAAAATCAAGACCTGTTATTTGAGTTCTTACTGATGAAGGTAGTCAGTTAATCCAATTCTACCTTCCTTTTCTTCCATTACTTATGAATTCTCAATTCCCAATTATTATAATTCAGGAAAGGTGTTATGGCATTTTGACAATATTTTATTTTCCTATTCTGGGGGGTTAAAATAAATAATTAAAAGCTTAGAAAATTAAAACAAAAATATACAGGCTATTATAGGCCCTGGTTTTATCTGCACATGAGATCTTAAAATTATTTAAAGTGTTCAGTAAGTTTAGTTTTTCTATATGATTATAATTTCTATGAGGGTCTGGACAGCTCTGCCTGGGCAGTGTCAAGGAAAAGCAAACCTGCTTGTGACTGTGTGTGTGAAATCCTCCAGTGCATATGAGGAGAGGAGCCAAGTGAGTGGGAAGTGATGTGCAAGATGAAAACACTTGAATGAACATCTCTCTAGAGTAATGGTAGATAGATAGGTGGCCTGTTGATTTATGGCAACACAATGTACATAGGGAAAATAAACAAGATTTTTATGTCAAAGCACAACTTGAAGTCCTATTCCCTGATCACTGTTGTGCTACGCATTTTACTGAGCATGTATGTGCAACTTCTGACAGTGGGGATAATTAATATGGGTCTGTTCTTGACAGAGCACATGAGACTTGATTTTTGAGTGCTCCATTACCAAGTCTGACAGCCTGATAGCTCTGGTGGGAAATGAAGTATGACATCAGGTTACTAAGCAACTCTGTTGATTTTTAAAAGTATGTCTTAGAACTCACTTGTTTCTCCTAATTGATTCTATCCACATCATTCTGAACATAAATGGGACATCTTGTTTGCAAATATGCTGGATTGCATCTTTGAGCTAACATGTCTTGCTACCTCTGTATATGTAAATCAAGGACTGGCATATAAATGTCATATTCAAAGCAAAATTTTATCTTTTTTCTTAAGTTGCATTGAAAAATATGTATATATATATATTCTTTTGGCAGTTCAAACAAGTACCTGAAGTTGTCTGCATTGTCAGAAAATATCATTAAAGACTGAAGAGTGACTCTCATTTTTTAAAATTTTTACATTGAATAAAGTTTTAATTAGCTAGTCTGACTTCCCCCTCAACACATACCCATACTATAATGTATGAGAATTAATAACAAACCTGTCCACTGCATTGAAGCCGTGTTGACATTTCTGTTAAATCTTTGAGCAAGATAGTATCTCATCCAGTCTTGAAATATTAGTGATAAATGTGTACACATATCACATCTTATGAAGAGAAAATTAAGCTTTTATCATCAACTTCTCTTTCCTTTTTATCACATGTGAAGAGTAAACAAAATGTTATAAACACTTTATATTCAGTGTATTTTCTTAAGAATCCATTTGTAAGAGAAATGTAGGAGAGACTGATAGATTGGAAAAAAATCTGGATATTTTTTTAGTGTCTGCTTTGGAATTATTGAATTCTTTTCTTTTTACTTAATGTATGACCAGTACAGAATCCTTGAGAAAAGTCAGTTCACAAGTAGTCACTTTAAAACAATTGCTTATATATAAAAAATTCCAGTAATTATTCAATTAGTTGGAAGAATCACATTAATATATACACACACACACACATATATATATATAATATATATAAATGCCATTTTTAAACTAAAAGTAACAGTAGAAATGAATTTCATTAACTGCATCAGAATACTGCATTCATTAACTTTCACCAGAGGATTTCAGCCCTGGGCAGGTTCACTCTGGATTCAGTGAGACTGATAGCAACAACAGAAGATTGTGGGTGAAAAGGGGCTCATACCAAGCTTTATTCTCACCGTGGCAGGTCAAGAGCTAGAATCACATCTGTCTCTGCATACATCAAGCCCATCTCAGCCTCTCCCCAAGTCACTGCCTCTGCTCCAGGCTCTGCCTCTGCTCTCTGCTCCCCAGTCTCTGCTCTCTTCTCTAGTCTCTGCTCTTAGCACCGGGGAAACTCTCTTTATAGATACCAGTAGTAATGGCTTATTGCCAACAGGTAGGCAAGCATCTGCCTGCTTAGTAGGCTAAGTATTACCTCATCGCATGTACCCAGTGGGTATCAGGTGAGGATCCTGGCCATGGAACTTCCATTTTCCCTATAGGTGGTTATCAATATTGCATGGATTTGCAGTCACATAGAAGTGAATATGAAAACCTAGCCATAGAATTATGATAAGGATGCATACCAGCAGAGTAGTTACCATAGTAGTCCTGCCATGGGCAATGTGTAATAAACAAAATTTCAATTATTTATATTAAATTTTGTACTAACACAAATTTTAATATAACACAGATTATGGTTGAATGTGCTTTTCCTAAAAGCCTTCTCTACTCATTTTGGAAAAAAAGAATATGTGGTTTTCTCATTAAAGGAAAACTCACACAACCATAAGATGGGCAAAAAATAATAATACTTAAACAATAAAGTAAATATATAAAAGTATGTTTGTTAATAAACATGATATACTCAGCTGATAAAGTATCTTAGTCAACAGTTCTTTCCTATTAGAAACCAGCTTAATTGCTGTCAGACCTGTATTGTTCTGCTGCCAGTTAGGAAGAATTGAATAGAAAACTTTCATCCTAGAAGATGATATTTTGAAAAGAAACTGATGAATATTGAAGTAAAAAAAAAAATCACTACCAAAAACTACAAACAAGCACAAAATGCCTACTACTTATCACATCCATCAGTAGATGACATCCATTAGCAGATTTCACAATGTTTGCTTTGAGCAAAGAAAAGAAAACGAAAATCACTAGTCAAAACTGCTTTTCACCCTTTGTACTGAGACTCCACCTCTCCAATATGAGTTCTCCCAAAACATTTGGCAGCCTTTAGTTTTTAGTAGCTTCAAGCAAGATAAATCAATAAGAGTTCCATACAACTGCACCAAATTACAGCCATAGACTGAAGCAGCCTGAGGTTAATTCTGATCTAACACTGGTGCATTGATGAAAATTTTCTATTCACTATGAAAGCAGAAAAACATTCCCAAATGTTTTTTTCAGGATTGAAAAATTATCTCTCTTCAACATTTGTTCCTTAAAGAACAGAGTTTGAAATTATGTTATGTAACTAAAACAGGCCTGAAGACAAAATCAGGGGTCATAAATTAAAATACAATATAAATCTGCTATTTTAGGAATTAAAGTTAATAGTCATCATGTATACATGGTCTTAACGACTGCATCTGAATGGAATTGTCAACCAAGAAAAGAGGCAGAACTGAAATAAAATAAAAACATTTACTTGGGGCCTGAGAATTGCAATTCAGGGAGCACAGATTTGGGTAGCAACCCAAATTATGTCCTACTTGGACACAAATGTTAGGGATTTTTAAAAACAAAAAGGAGTGCTTGAATATATTGTTTGCAAAGAATTTTGATTTTTGTCAGAGGCAGAAAACAAAACTTGACTGAATATAATTGGTTGCTAAAGCTGTTATCAAGCAAAGTCTCTTACTGAACAAGTGGCAGGTGTGTGGGCGAGCCTGGACTATTTGGAATATTTGGCAGTGTGGCCCAGTTCAAAAGTGCATGATTCCACCAGTGAGCACATGCATAAGGCCCATTGCCTTAATGCCCTTCCCACTCTATTTTAAAATCCCTTCACATGAGTGACTCCATTTTATTTCACCTTTCACAGATTTCATTTTTGTTTCTGGATGTTTCATTTTGACCTCTCATATATTTGATAATAAATTTGTTCTTTTCTATTTTCTTATCACATAATGCATTATTGTTTATTGTGGAGCAATTTCAAAAATGCAAATAGCAAAAAAGTAAAATGAATAGGAAAAAAAAACCCAAGTAGCCTCCTGTCAGATAACCAATGTTGACATTTCATTGAATATAATTCTAATCTCTCCTATTCTTATGCTTATTTACATATACAGTTCCAGAAAAATTAAACTATAAATGGCATTCTCTTTGTGTCACTTATTTTTTACCTAAGAATTCATGGAATACAATTTTTTAAACTATTAAATGATTTTCTGAAGAAACTTCTTAAATTAACATTTTTAAATGGACTTTAAGTAACTCACTGAATCAATCTCATTTCCTTGAATATTCAGTAATTTTAAAGTTTTAATACAGTAAATAAAGTATTTTGCAATATCTTCCTTATACCTATGACTTTTGAAAAGAACAGCGATTTTTTGGGTTATCTTTATGTTTTTTTAAACTAGAAGAACCTGAACCTCATCCAAATAAAAGCATTCTTCTAATGCAGAGAAATAAACAGAAGCATTTTGAGATGAATATACACTCAAGTTTCAGAAAGGACATGAAAATGGAGTTTGCCTCTACTTGTCTGACTAGATTAAGGGAAAACAACTCTCTAAATGCTTTTTAAACAGAAAAGCTTTACAACATTAGAAAGAAGAGATAGTAGGAAGTTTAGGAAGAAAAACAATAATAAAGTCATTGTTAATTTACAGAATATATAACTAAAGCAATATTTTTATTGAGCCTTTATTAATTGCTAATGGTGACTGAAGCAATAAAAGAGAAATTAAGACCTATTTATTTCAATGATAATGTGCTATTGGGAAGACCAAATGAAGTAAATATGCAACTGAAAGCTTGATAATATGATACAAATGTAATGATACAGTAATTCAGGGGAAAAACATAATAAATATTAGTCATAGTAGGCTGGAATAATTGAAATAAAAGGTAAAATTTGAACTTGAATCTGAAAGAAGTTAATTATGGATAACACATTTACTTCCGCATATAGTTAATTTACCTTATTGTCTGTCTGTCATTTTACTTTATTCTTGCCATCACAAAATATTCTCCTTCATCGAAGACACACAAAGTGTGAGTAGTGTGAAAAAGAAACATATGGGTGAAATAGAGAGGCACGTTAAGACTTCCCCAAAGCATTGTACCATCCCCTCTTTTAATAATCAATCTGGAAAAGTTTTCACACATAATAATCAAGTTCTTTTCCAATGCATTTTCCTTAATAAAAGTATGAGAAGGAAAGAAAACACATGCATCATCATTTAATAATATCATTTATTTCTGATTAATATTGATTTAATAAATGCTATTTATTTAAACATTAAATACATTTAATTTTGATAGAGCTGGCACAACAAAATCTGGAAATCTCAGTGATAGACAGCTAAAAGACTAAGTACCTAAGGTATTTTCCAAAGCTTGTGGATGAGAATGTAGTTTGTCATTGCTACACAGAAGACAGATGTTGAAACCATGAGAGTGTGGTTGAATAACTAGTTGTGAAAGCTCTCAATTGATAATAATGTGTCATTATCAATTTATGAAACTATGTTCATTGGAGTACAGTATCCACCAATATTACTTAATTGAAGATGCAAGGCCATTTGCCACAATGTATCTACATGTGGCATTGACACAATGCATTTCATCATCAACTGTGAGGTGCAATATGGTTGATGCTTCATGTATTAATATACATACTGAAGTTAATAAATACTTAATATATTAAAATTTGTTACCTTGCTGGTGAACTACCTTCATAATAGTTATTTTATTGGTAGGTAATAATTGCATACATACAAGGGCCAGTAATCTTCAGGCATTGAAAGGAAGAAACCACAAAAAGTCCTGAAATTCTTGAAATTCTTTTTAGAATAATTTCTGGAAAACTGGAAAGTGTCCATAATTCTCAAAAGATGATGGCTGTTAAATACCATGAGAAGCCGTGAAGTGTTATATCATTTGTAACCAAGTCTTTAGTACTCGTTTATATCTATGCTACAGATTTTGTAGTAGTAATGTGTGGCTGAGCTTGCTGCCATGTGGAAAGAAGTAAGAGGAAAAGCAGTACTTTCATTCCCACAATAAGTCCAGAAGGTGAATGTCAGTTTGGAATGAGTTGACCTGAAAGTTACAGAAAACACAATAAGTAGTACCACTGAAAAAACAAACCTTCCTGTCAGCATAGAATGAACAGCATTCCCATTAGAAATGTATCTTTACTTCTCCTATGAAAGGTAGATGCTATCACATCAAAATATTTCTACTTGAACTCTTCCTTTATCACTGTAACACTTGAAGGGTACTCTACAAGAAAATATTATGACACAAGTTGGGAAACTCCCAAAAGTGTGATATGTGATGTTAAAATTTGGAAAATTCTTAGATTTCTCTTATTTTTCTTCTTTCAACTTTGTTGAAGGCTACCCTCTGCAATTCTCCATCTATACTCCATCAAGTTTAAC
Organism: Manis pentadactyla; assembly: GCF_030020395.1. Taxonomy (NCBI): domain Eukaryota; kingdom Metazoa; phylum Chordata; class Mammalia; order Pholidota; family Manidae; genus Manis; species Manis pentadactyla. Next base: position 24,317,587 of record NC_080023.1, read on the forward strand.
CTTCAGTATAGGCTGATAAGTATGTAACCAGATATTCTATAACTTGATACCAGATTACTCTTGCTGCTGTTAGTATATATCTGATTATATTACTAAATTGTGAAAATATATTTTTTTATTTACCTGTTGTTTCGGTGGATAGAGCCTAGTCTAGGAACTCTGCATCAAAACAAACAAGGTTTCTCTACATCTTGGGATTTACCTCATTTGACCTAGTCATCCTCCCAGATACATATGTCCTCATGCCAAACTATAGTCAGGTGCCAGGACCCACAATACCCGTTGACAGACTTACCTGATCCTTATTACTAGGTCTGCTTGCTTGGATCTTTAAAAACTGACTGTATTTTGATTTGTGATTGCTAATGTGCACTTCTCTCTGAAATGCGTTGTGTTTTTTTTCTTTTTTTTAAACGGTGGACCTCATAAATGTTGATACATTTTATACCCACTAAGTACTGCTCTTTTTGACCTGGACTTTTTCCTTTCTCTTCATGTGAATGTGGATTTAAGATGTTTGTCCATCCCTAGATTTCCTGTTAAATTTCAAATACCCACATTATGTCTTAAGAAGTTACAGTAAATATACTTTCATAGCCCTGAATCAGAACCCATGTTGACAGTGGATGTGAATGATTTTCAGACTGCCCTAGAAAATCTAACCTAAATAATTATCCCAGTCAGTGGGGTAATTCTCTTCCCTCCTCAGTACCCAAGACAGATGCAGCAGCTCTTCTGGATAAGCCCTCTTCCTCTCACCAGGAAAATGATTTTAGTTCTGAAAACAAAACACCAAAACAGATGATGCTTGTGCCTGTCCTGGCACTAAGAGCATTTTAAAAATTCCACAAATAAGTACATATTATGGTTTGGGTAGAATACTGACATTGAGAAATGTGATCATGGAAAAGTTTTAGATCTTACAATTGACTAGCAATCTATCATAATTCTGTCCAAGGTCCTCTCTTGTGTGGGATTAAAGCAAGAGTGAAAACACTTGGTGTTTGCTTCCAAGAAATAACCAATCTCCCTTTTTGTGTGTGACATCAAAATGTAGTCAATTTAAGAAATATTCTGTTCCACTGCTCAACAAGTGAAAGTGGATTTTTAGTGTTGATAACTCAATTGCACTGCCAAAAATTCTGTTTTGAAATTGTGATAAGTGTTTTTGTTGTTGTTGTCTTTTTCTTTAAACTCAAGGAAAATTTTTTAGACTTCCAGGAAAGCTATATGGCTACAACCTTGGAGTAACCCACATGGCATTTAATATATGAAAGGCAAGAGAGCAGTAATAAAATTTAATGCTTTTGTCCCCTGGAATGTAGGATGAATCAGGACACAGTAGTAATCCCAGACAGAACTGCTCTTTCTCTTCATGTGTTTCTTCAGGTTGGGTTTCATGATTCTTATAATCTGAGAAGCAATCAGAAATCTCAGAATAAAATACCTAGCAATAAGAGAACTATTGAATAGCAAATGCTATTCCCTGAACTAAGGTTTTTAGCAGCCTAGGAGAATATGTAAATAAAATATAATAAATATATTAAGAACTTTTTTTTTGCATTCTGAGATTTCTTCAAGAATTTTAATGTGAGCTGAAAAGATACTGTATTTGTTAGGGATTGAATTGTGCCCCACTCCCCAAATTTATATGTTAAAGCCAAACCTCCAATATATTATAATATATCTGTATTTGAAGATTTGGAGATAAGATCTTTAAAAAGTAATTAAGGTTATATGATACCGTAATGGTAAAACTAATCCGACAGGACTAGTGTCCTTATCAGAAAGTTTCAATGCTTATAGTAGCTTATTCATAATTCTTAACAATTGGAATCAAAATAGGATACCCTGTAATAACTGAATGGTTAATCAGTGATATTACTTTAATAAAATGGAATATTATTCTGTTACCAAAAGGAATAAGCAAAAAGCCATAAAAAGTCATGAGTGAGTCTTAAATGCATATGAAAATGACATTCTTAAAAGGTTACAAAGTACATGATTCCATATAAATATGACATTCTGGAAGGCAAGAAAGATCAGTGGTTTCTAGAGATTTGGGAGAGTGACTTGACAAGGTGTATAACAAGACTTTAAAGGTCAGTAAAATTGTTTTGTATAATACTGGACTGGTGGATACATGACACTATGCATGTGTCAAAATATGTTGGCTTTAAAGCACAAAGAATAAAATAAAAAATGCAATTAAAAAAATAGGAAGTTGGAAAATCTCAGTATATTGTGCAGACCATGACAAAAAAAAAAAAAACTAACCCTATTACACATGTATAAAAAAATCTCATTGAAAGGGATGGAGGAAAAAGTGCTGATCTACAAAAATTTGAAAAGAAGTGGGGACTTTAAAACTCCAGGCAAGGCAAAGAGAATTGTCCCCAACCACTGTAACTACCCGTAGAGTTATTTCTCAGTTCTGAAACCATACTAGGACATTATCAGAATTGAACATTTAAGTAAGTGTATGACAAATGGTGAGAGCCATGCTTCCTTTGTTGAGAGTCCAGGTTAGGGATGATCCAGAGAGGAGGCTGAACGAGCCATAGGGTAACAGATTAGAGTTGGCGATATCAGTATGAACTCATGTTCAGCTTAATATAGATACAGATAGTTACCTGTAGAAATATTTACAGACATGTATATGAGCAGGTTAGTATACACACACATAATTCCTTGCTCTATTAGCTAAGTGAGACTATTAGCAATGACATCCCAATAGTAGTGAACCTCCCCAAGTGCCCAGATCTTGATTTTTATTGCACTCACCAGAAAAAGAAACAAAGAATCTTTATAAAAATGATTGCATCTACTACTGATACAGAAAATACATACTATGAGCCTGGACCCTCTTGTAGCCAGAAAATAAGAAAGAAAAAATTCCCACAATGATGGATATATATATATCATTGTGTATATACAAATATATATATCATTGTTTATATACAACTATATATGTCATTGTGTATATACAAATATGTATATATATATATATAAAACACAGTAGCCAACTAAAAGAATTCTCAATGGCCAAATGGCCAAAGCTGGAACAATTTGAGCAGCTAAATAAAGAAAATGGTTCTGGGCTATAACACAAAAGATCAAATAAATGTCCATGAATCCATAGTATTATAAATAAATGGCTAAATACATAAATAGGTAGATAATAAGATAAGATGATAAGATAAGATAAGATAAGATAGGATAAATCTCCTGAATAGAAGAATCTCAGATAATGTATGTAGAACCTGCCATTAAGGAAGTGGGGCATGAACCCCCATCACAAAAGTGTGAGCTGTACATCGAGACTTTCAAAGGGTACACGTTGAAAACAGGAAAAAAATAGAAACTTTGCAATAGAAAACTGTGTCAAGTACTGCTTCAGTCAGGTGATCAAGGTAAACATCAAGAGAGATAAATCATTTTGATAGTATGTACCTTTGGTGTGCGATGGGAATAGTACATTACCTCTTTGGTTGTCCCTTCAAAACCCCATAAATAGAAACTAATCCTCACAAAACCATCAGAGAAGCCCTAACTGAGGGCCATTTTACAAAGAAATACCTGACCATTACTCCTGAAAACTCTCAAGGTAATTAACAGCAAGGCAAGTCTGAGCAAAGGCCCCAGCCTAGAGTAAAGGCAGAATAAGCAGACAAGAGGAGTAAATGTAATGTGCTCTCCTGGACAGGACCCTGCAACAGAAGACATGCATCAAGTGAAAACTAGGGAATACAGTATAATGTATGAGTTTTAGTTAATAACAATGTATCAATATCGATCCAATTTGGCAAATATAATATGCTACTTTAAAATGTGAATAATGGAAGATGGTGGCATGAGTAGAGCAGCAGAAATCTCCTCCCAAAACCACATATATTTATGAAAATATAACAAAGACAACTCTTCCTAGAATAGAGACCAGAGGACACAGGAAAACATCCAGACCACATCCACACCTGTAAGAACCCAGCACCTCACGAAGGGGGTAAGATACAAGCCCCGCCAGGCGGGACCCAAGCACCCCTCCCCCCAGCTCCCGGCGGGAGGAGAGGAGTTGGATTGGGAGGGAGACAGAGCCCAGGACTGCTGAGCACACAGCCCCAGCCATCCGGACCAGAGAGCAGACACAGTGCATGCATGGGGTCCTGGATACTAGGGAAACAGGACAGTAAGACCTGTGAGTGGGTCCCTGAGTCTGGCGCCGGAGAACAAAGAAAAGCGAGTGGCTTTGTTGTTGTTGTTGTTGTTGTTTTGTTTTGGTGAGTGCTTTTTGGAAGTCTTAAAGGTACAGGGCGGGACACGTAGTTCAGAGGCAGGGAATCTGGGATCTCTGGGAACTCTAACCCCCTGGGCAGCAGGGAGCACGGAGGCCCCTCACAGAGATAAATAGACTCCCTACCGCTCCCCCTCCAACACGGCTCCACCAATTTGGAACAGCAGCCCGAGCCAGGCCACGCCCACAGAAACAGCAGAGATAAACTCCACAGCAGCCAGACAGGAATCAGACCTGTCTCCCTGCAGCTGCACAGCACAAGCCACTAGAGGTCGCTGTTCTCCCAGGAGAGGAAGCCCACAAAACAATAAGAAGGGAAGTTCTTCCAGCCGTCACTCGTCCCAGCTCTGCAAACTATTCCTATCACCATGAAAAGACAAAATTACAGGCAAAACAAAATCACAGAGACACCAGAGAAGGAGATAGACCTAACCAGTTTTCCTGACAAAGAATTCAAAATAAAAATCATAAACATGCTGACAGAGATGCAGAGAAATACGCAAGAGAAATGGGATGAAGTCCGGAGGAGATCACAGATGCTAGAAAGGAGATCACAGAAATGAAACAAACTCTGGAAGGATTTATAAGCAGAATGGATAAGATGCAAGAGGCCATTGATGGAATTGAAACCAGAGAACAGGAACGCATAGAAGCTGACATAGAGAGAGATAAAAGGATCTCCAGGAATGAAACAAGAGAACTGTGTGACCAATCCAAAAGGAACAATATCTGTATTATAGGGGTACCAGAAGAAGAAGAGAGAGGAAAAGAGATGGAAAGTATCTTAGAAGAAATAATTGCTGAAAACTTCTCCAAACTGGGGGAGGAAATAATCGAACAGACCATAGAAATACACAGAACCCCCAACAGAAAGGATACAAGGAGGACAACACCAAGACACATTATAATTAAAATGGCAAAGATCAAGGACAAAGAAAGAGTTTTAAAGGCAGCTAGAGAGAAAAAGGTCACCTATAAAGGAAAACCCATCAGGCTATCATCAGAATTCTTGACAGAAACCCTACAGGCCAGAAGAGAATGGCATGATATATTTAATACAATGAAACAGAAGGGCCTTCAACCAAGGATACTGTATCGAGCACGACTATCATTCAAATATGATGGTGGGATTAAACAATTCCCAGACAAGCAAAAGATGAGGGAATTTGCTTCCCACAAACCACTTCTACAGGGAATCTTACAGGGACTGCTCTAGATGGGAGCACTCCTAAAAAGAGCACAGAACAAAACAACCAACGAACAAATTAATCTAGAGATCAAGGAATATATAGAAACAAATGACAACAATAAGACAAAGCCCCAACTTCTGTGGATGCAGTGAAAAGCATTATAAGAGGAACGTATATAGCAATCCAGGCACACTTGAAGGAGCAAGAACAATCCCAAATGAATAGTCTAACATCACAATTATCGAAACTGGAAAAAGAAGGACAAATGAGGCCTAAAGTAAGCAGAAGCAGGGACATAATAAAGATCAGAGAAGAAATAAACAAAAATGAGAAGAACAAAACAATAGCAAAAAAATCAATGAAACCAAGAGCTGGTTCTTTGAGAAAATAAACAAAATAGATAAGCCTCTAGCCAAAGTTATTAAGAGAAAAAGAGAATCAACACAAATCAGCAGAATCGGAAATGAGAACGGAAAAATCATGACAAACTCCACAGAAATACAAAGAATTATTAAAGACTACTATGAAAACCTATATGCCAACAAGCTGTAAAACCTAGAAGAAATGGACAACTTCCTAGAAAAATACAACCTTCCAAGACTGACCAAGGAAGAAACACAAAAGTTAAACAAAACAGTTATGAGAAAAGAAATTGAAATGGTAATCAAAGAACTACCCAAGAACAAAACCCCCGGGTCGGACAGATTTACATCAGAATTTTATCAGACACACAGAGAAGACAAATTACCCATTCTCCTTAAAGTTTTCCAAAAAAATAGAAGAGGAGGGAATACTCCCAAACTCATTCTATGAAGCCAACATCACCCTAATACCAAAACCAGGCAAAGACCCCAACAAAAAAGAAAATTAAAGAGCAATATTCCTGATGAATGTAGATGCAAAAATACTCAATAAAATATTAGCAAACCGAATTCAAAAATATATCAAAAGGATCATACACCTTGAACAAGTGGGATTCATCCCAGGGATGCAAGGATGGTACAACTTTCGAAAATCCATCAATATCATCCACCACAGCAACAAAAAGAAGGATAAAAACAACATGACCATCTCCATAGATGCTGAAAAAGCATTCAACAAAATTCAACATGCATTCATGATAAAAACTCTCAACAAAATGGGCATAGAGGGCAAGTACCTCAACATAATAAAGGCCATATATGATAAAGCCACAGCCAACATTATACTGAACAGCAAGAAGCTGAAAGCTTTTCCTCTGAGATCGGGAACTAGACAGGGTTGCCCACTCTCCCCACTGTTATTCAACATAGTACTGGAGTTCTTAGCCACGTCAATCAGACAAAACTAAGAAATACAAGGAATCCAGATTGGTAAAGAAGAAGTTAAACTGTCACTATTAGTAGATGACATGATATTGTACATAAAAATCCCTAAAGACTCCTCTCCCAAACTACTAGAACTGATATTGGAATTCAGCAAAGTTGCAGGATACAAAATTAACACACAGAAATCTGTGGCTTTCCTATACACTAACAATGAACCAATAGAAAGAGAAATCAGGAAAACAATTCCATTCACAATTGCATCAAAAAGAATAAAATACCTAGGAATAAACCTAACCAAAGAAGTGAAAGACCTATACCCTGAAAACTCTAAGACTCTTAAGAGAAACTAAAGAGGAAACTAACAAATGGAAACTCATCTCACGCTCTTGGCTAGGAAGAAATAATATTGTCAAAATGGCCATCCTGCCCACAGCAATATACAGATTTGATGCTATTCCTATCAAATTACCAACAACCTTCTTCAACGAACTGTAACAAATAGTTCAAAAATTCATATGGAAACACCAAAGACCCCGAATAGCTAAAGCAATCCTGAGAAAGAGGAATAAAGTGGGGGGGATCTCACTCCCCATCTTCAAGCTCTACTACAAAGCCATCATAATCAAGACAATTTGGTACTGGCACAAGAACAGAACCACAGACCAGTGGAATAGATTACAGACTCCAGACATTAACCCAAACATATATAGTCAATTAATATTTGATAAAGAAGCCATGGACATACAATGGCGAAATGACAGTCTCTTCAACAGCTGGTGCTGGCAAAACTGGACAGCTACATGTAAGAGAATGTAACTGGATCACTGTCTAACCCAATACACAAAAGTAAATTCAAAATGGATCAAAGATCTGAATGTAAGTCATGTAACCATAAAACTCTTAGAAAAAACTATAGGCAAAACCTCTTAGACATAAACATGAGTGACCTCTTCTTGAACATATCTCCCCGGGCAAGGAAAACAACAGCAAAAATGAACAAGTGGGACTGTATTAAGCTGAAAAGTTTCTGTACAGCAAAGGACACCATCAGTAGAACAAAAAGGTACCCTACAGTATGGTAGAATATATTTGTAAATGACAGATCCAATAAAGTCTTGACGTACAAAATATATATAGAGCTCACACACCTCAACAAACAAAAAACAAATAATCCAATTAAAAATGGGCAGAGGAACTGAACAGTTCTCCAAAAAAGAAATACAGATGGAAAACAGACACATGAAAAGATGCTCCACATCGCTAATTATCAGAGAAATGAAAATTAAAACCACAATGAGATATCACCTCACACCAGTAAGGATGGCTACCATCCAAAAGACAAAGAACAACAAATGTTGGTGAGGTTGTGGAGAAAGGGGAACCCTCATACACTGCTGGTGGGAATGTAAATTAGTTCAACCATTGTGGAAAGCAGCATGGAGGTTCCTCAAAATGCTCAAAATCGACTTACCATTTGACCCTGGATTACCACTCCTAGGAATTTACCCTAAGGATGCAGCACTTAAGTTTGAAAAAGACAGATGCACCCCTATGTTTATCACAGCACTATTTACAATAGCCAAGAATTGGAAACAACCTAAATGTCCATTGGTAGATGAATGGATAAAGAAGATGTGGTACATATACACAATGAATACTGCTCAGCCATAAGAAGAGGGCAAATCCTACCATTTGCAACAACATGGATGGAGCTAGAGGGTATTATGCTCAGTGAAATAAGCCAAGCGGAGAAATAGAAATACCAAATGATTTCACTCATCTGTGGAGTATAAAAACAAAGGAAAAACTGAAGGAACAAAACAGCAGCAGAATCACGGAACCCAGGAATGGACTAACAGGTACCAAAGGGAAAGGGACTGGGGAGGATGGGTGGGTAAGGAGGGATAAGGGGGTGAAGAATAAAGGGGGTATTATGATTAGCATGCACAATGGGGGGGGGTGGGAGAAAGGGCAGGGCTGTACAACACAGAGAAGACAAGTAGTGATTTTATATCATTTTGCTATGCTGATGGACAATGACTGTAAAGGGGTTTGTGGAGGGTACCTGGTATTGAGGAGAGCCTAGTAAACATAATATTCTTCATGTAATTGTAGATTAATGTTAAAAAAATGGAAAGAAAAGGGGGATTACTTCCTGATAGGATAAAACTAACTGTAAATCAACGATTAAAGCATGCTTTAACTACCCTTAATTTTGATCATTTAAAGGGTGTCAGATGATCCGCTATGGAAGTACATTTCTCTGATAATATTCCTTTCTCTTAAAAAAAAAAAAAGCAGTTCCTGTGTGGTGATCGCCAATAAGTTCTTCACAATGATATAAGGGGCATACCAAAGTGTGGGCAAAGGGTTTGTTTGCATTTATACAGAGGATCAAAGCCTAATTTGGCTACCCAGAGAACGAATGAAGATACGATATGAAGAACAACTTCCACCATCAACATTCTCTGGAAGAGTCATTCCAGAAGATGATCATCAAAAAACTTCAACAAAGATCCTGGTGCTGTTGCAGTTGTACCTGCATTCATCCCACTGGTTCCTGGACTTGCCATGGGAATGAAGAAGGAGATATCTAAGCTGGCCTGTGCATACAGTAAAACAACAAATTTGACTGGATCTATACTGTCAGAACTCAACCAAGAATAGGGAGAAGTGCAAGTTGCAGCGCTCCAAAATCTTGCGACTACAGACTATCTACTGTTAAAAGAACATATGGGATGTGAACAGTTCCCAGGAATGTGTTGTTTTAATTTGTCTGATTTTTCTCAAACTATTGAAATTCAGTTAGACAATATTCATCATATCATTGATAAGTTTTCACAAATGCCTAAGGTGCCTAAGTGTTTTTTTGGTTTCACTGGAGATGGCTGGTAATTGTAGGTCTGTTTTGGTTATGTAGCTGTATTCCTATTATGTTAATGTGTGCACGCAATTTAATTAGTAGTTTAAAACCTATACATGCTTATGTTACTCTACAAGAAGATATGTCAAAGAAAGAATCAATCTTCCCATGTTTTCTTCCATCTGCTACTTCTATAGCTTTTCTTCTTCCTTCCTAATTACAACCCTTAAGTAGAATTCGTGCCTCATTTCGAAATTACCGAGTATCATAATTCTTCCAAGTGGTAAAGATTCCTCAAGACAAATGCTGGGCATAAAAGTCACAGGGCATAAATCTGCAAAGAAGTAAAAAGCTAACCTTTCAAACAGTATTGCTTCTCTCTCACTTACCAACTTTACATTTCCCTGTATGGCCCGGAAGATGACTGGTTAGCCAGAGACGGGTAAGATTCCTCAAGGGAGGAACAACCTAAGACAGGCACAGTCGCAGGGGGGCCATCAGGTGAGAAATTGGGGATCAACAGAGGTGAGGTTTAGAACCTCACCCCCCCTGTTTTGAGAGAAATCTTCTGCATCCTTGGATGTTTTGTTGCCCTTGTCTAGCTTGGATTAATACTTAGTCTATTGGCACACACCTGATGATCTACATTTGCCCTCTTACAGCACTAAACTATGTTTTCTACCTTTTTCTTGCATCTACCTACCACTTCAGCATTTTATTAAAAATAATAATAATAATAATAACAATAATAATAAGGGATAAATGTGGGATTCACTTATAAATCAAGTATAAAAATAAGACGAATATTCATATTTGACCTGATTGTTTATAGTTCATAATGCGTGATCAAAACCGAAAGTTTCTGTGATGACTGCCCTTGCACTGTTCACCATGTAAGAACTTATTCACTATGTAAGAATTTGTTCACCATGTAAGAACTTGTTCGTTATGCTTCAGAAGATTGTAGACTGTTGAGAACTTGGCTTGTGGTTGATAAATGATTGTGCATTGAGTCCCCTATACAGAATTTTATTGTTGTTAACAACCATTTGATTGAGTGATGCCCTCTCAAAAAATAAAAAAATAAATAAAATAAAATAAAATGTGAATTATGGGGAAACTGGTTGTGGGGTGTGTAACTGTGCTCTCATCACAACTATCCTGCAGATCTAAAATTATTCTAAAATAAAATGTTCATTAAAACTTAAAATGCAGACTTTTGTACGAACTTGTGAACTAATTTTAAACAGTATGGAATAGTCAAAGACCTAGAATAGCATAAATATCTTTTAGAAAGAGAACAAAGTTTGAGGATTAATACCACCTAATTTCTAGACTTCCTGCAAAGCTACAGGAATCAATACAATGTAGAATTGGAATCAACATAAGCAAGGTCAATGGACAGAATAGGGAGTTGAAAAATAGAAGCACAGCTATAGAAAAGTAATGTTCAGTGAATGTATAAAGACAATTTGGAAGAGAAAAATAGCATTTTTAGCCAAATGATATATATTGCCTCCTATATCCAGGGTTCTGGGTAAGGCTATCTTAGGTTTGTCTGAATAACATTATTAGTTGTGCTAAATGAGAGACTAGATTCTGTAGTTAACAAAAGCATATGAACCCATATGCTCAGTAATCCACCATCATATTTAACTATAATTTGAAATTTAAGAAAAATTAAGTAAGTCATTAAGACTGTGCTTTTATGAATAAAAAGAATCAAGTGTTAATAGTACTACAGCCATCAGGTTGGTCTATTTGGAAACTTAGGAGACAGCCCATATTCTTTCTTTCTCCTTCTCTACACCAACACTTAGTTCACCACTGCTTTACATCAAACATGCCTTCTAATATCCCTCATATATTTTCTGTATCTATTGCTCTGGTTTTGCTTCCAACATCCATCACTTAGATCATTATATTAGTTATTCCACACATACTGGGCTTCAATTTCATCCACTACCAAATTGCATCACTTCCCGGGTGATCCTTGTCCCTCAATCTGACATCTCTTCAACAGTTTTCCAAACTCTTAGGGTACCAGTCCTTCTGGTGGTGCAATAGTGGCTGCTGAGGAGAATTAAGAGGAGCTCAAGGGGGTGAGAGTACCCATTGGGAACTTGTATTGCATGCCATATATCTATAAGGTCAGATGACAAGAATTTCCCTGATAATATCCAAGCTAAGTTTAGTGTCCCTTCATTCACAATGTAGTACCATCAAAACATGTAACACACTGTAACTTAAATGTTATTTTTAAACTATTGTTTAACACATCATATTAAATGATTTGAGAAGGAGTATTTCACACTAAAAAATTTTTGACTAAACTTCACAACTTTATAATTGTGTACTTTTTCTCATTTGTTAAATGTGAACAGTCAAAATTAATAAAATCCCATATTTGGCATGCTTATTGTGTTTTCACCATAACTAATCTTCATTTACATGATGGAAATTAATATACTCAGGCAGAAACACTGAGGATATAAATTATATTGATTTCTTTGGAAAAACCTTTTTGGGAAATCAAGAGTAGATATAAGCTGCAAATCTTTGAAACACATTAGTAAAGATGATCCATTCATTTGCTGTTTTAGCTCATTAATTCACAAAGACTGGTATTACCCAGAGCATCCCAAGACCTTTAGGGAAGTAAAATAGAAGTATTTCTGGAGAGACAATCAGAGACACAGTTGGCTAGTCCTCCCCAAAAGAAAAGACAAGTCAACTAAAATGCATGTTCAAAGAATAGCATTCATGTAGGGCTTTTCCAGGAAATGAGGATGATGAGAGGGCTGTGGTGGTGACAATGTTCCACATCAGAAAAGAGCATCAGCATCGAGGTAAAGATTTTTTTTTCTATTTTTTCTATTAAGGTGCAATTGATATATAACATTGTGTAAGTTTAAAATGATTTGATATATTTATATATTGCCAATATGATTACCACAGTAGTGTTAGCTAACATCTTCATCATGTCACACAATTATCATTTCCTTTTTGTGGTGAGACTACTGTATTATACGCTTCAAAGGTGCAGACTGAAACTTTGAAGACAAAGATTTTTGAAGCAGGTAAAAAGCATGAAACGTAATAAGGTGAGGATTAGAGACTCATTTGAATAGCAATCTGAGCAGAGAGTAAGGAGAGATTTTAACTCATGTAGAAACTCTTAGTCATGATCACTGCCAGACTTATCAGGTCTTGGGTAATAAAGGAAATGATTTCAGGTTTCAGTTGACCAGTGAAAACAAAGCTGCTAAATGTGGTTTTTACAAGACAGAGGCCTCAGCAAAGAGCTATACATACAAAGATTTTAGAATCACATCTCGTATGAAATTAGAATAGGTCAAAGGACATTCTCCTTGCCCTTGAAGTCTAGTAGGAGACAAGCCTGTGGACAGAGCAATGACAATACAATGTGTAATGCTTAATAAAAGTTATTAAAAGTGGCAATACAGAAACTTGACTAATGTATTCATTTTCACCAAATTATTCAATCTGTTCAAAATTTTATTAATCCTGTGGACCATCTAAAATTTTCATCCTGATAGACCCAAAGTGATTGCTCAGATAACTCATTAAACATGTCTTTTCTCTAAGGAAAATCTTTCTTTTTTTCTAGATACTGAATCACTCTAATTAAATAGCATTTCCTCATAATGAACTACATTGTGTTCTGTTAAGTGTCTTTCCACCTAAAAAATGAATTCACGGGAGGAAGTACTCATTTGAAATATAACAATTATCTCTTTTTATATTTAATTGGAAATTTATCTTTTGAGTTTATGATGAGAATAGTTTCCTTAAGAAAATATTGGTATCTTTGAAGAAAATGAAAAAAAATCAGTAAGACATAGTCATACACTATAAAGTGTGCTTAGATCAGATTATTTAAATCAATTATCATGATTTACTGTTTTTATTGGATTGATATAAAATACTCTCTAATAGTCAGTCTTTAATTTAGACTGATTCTAACCTCTCACCCTGTCCTTAGACCCTCTCTCTTTTTGCTGTTTCCTTCCTTCCTTCCTTCCTTCCTTCCTTCTCTTTTCCTCTCTCCTTTTGTTTGCTTTTCCTTTCTTTTTTGCAATAATATCATTTTACAGGTGTCTCTAATTTATGCTACCATTTCACAAAGTACTTTTATGTGAAGACTGCTTGTTCATGGGGCCATAACCTAGAACTGAAATAGTTTTACCTTCAGTTAAAATGCATACAATTTTCCAAAATTTAATGCAGAAAACACAGAAAGTTATGACTCTTATACCACTTTTATTTTCAGCAACAAGAAATACCTCCATAGATTATAGCCAAGGGACACTCTCAAAACAAAACATGATTTTACAAATACGAGGCAAAGTAATGTTATAAAGAAAAACAGGTGCTTCAAAAATTCAAAATAAAAATTCAGTACATTTATATGTAGTATTCTTTGGCCTGTTTTCTCCCCACAATTTTAACCTTATTTTCAAACTATTGTCAGATGTCTATTGTATTGTCCACATTTTGTTTACAGAAATTTTGATTCAAGTATTTTCAGCATCTAACAAATTCATTGCACCCTAATTCCAGAAGTTGCTAATTTCCTGTCTCTAAAGTCCTCTTTTGAAATATTAACATATCTTTCTAATGATTTTTAATATTTCTTGATTAAGCTGAAAAAACGGTTGTTTTTTATTAAAGAAATACACAGAAAAGTAGCACAAGAGCTATTTACTTACTGAGAAAGAAAGTAGAACAAATAATTTTTAGGTGTTCTACACATGGTTCATTTTGTGGAGGCAATTACTCATTTCTTTCCTTAGCCATTGAAAAAACAGTCTGATAAAACTAGTGTAAGGAACCAATATTACCAAAAATATCAGTTTTTTATGTTGTAACATGAACAATATCCCAGAATCATGGTACAGAAAAGGGAGAGCAGTTCTAAAAGTCTAGAATAATTTTTAGAATAGTTGGATTTTTATAGCTACAGATAAGAAAATTAAAAAAAGAATTCACATCAAAATGATTATATATGGAGATACTGCTTAACAGTAGAAAAAAACAGAATAAAGCATAGTTTCAACAATTTAACCGGTTTTAAGGGCTACAAAATAACATGTTAACAAGATATTACTTTACATTTTTTGACTTACTAACTCTACCCTTTGAGGTAGGTGTAATCTGACAGTGCAGAAAGAGCTACAAAGTGACAAAGATAAATTTGAATTTGTTTTCTATGTCCTTTAAATTTATATTTTAAATGTATTGTTACTTTTTAATTTTTTGTTTGGCAAGTAATTCTCAAAAGCTTGAAAAGACTTCATGTATCCTATTTGTAGAAAACATTGACGGTACTGTAATTCGACAGATAACTAGATGGACAGATATAGAAAACTAACAATTGAAATAGTGAAAGAGAAAAAGGGTGAAGGAGATTAAAAAAAAAACGAGTGGAATTTAGGTGATCCAAAGATGTAGCCGGATTTAATTTTTTAACTGTACTCCTTTCTTAAATATTCTGTAACTATTAAACCATTTTTGACATGTCTGCCTATTCACAAATTGTGTACTTGAATTATTGGAAAATCACCATTCAAATCTAGGCCCCTTTTTTTACCCTATGCATCTGTCTTAATTGAATTATTTTAGTTATAAATGATAAACACTCCAACTCCAACCTATTTTTGAACAGATGGATATTTATGCTTCATATAACTAAATAGTACTATGTGAAATAACATTAGTTACAGGTCCAGGTCTTCTCATTATATCATTAAATGCTGTGCACGCTTCCTTCATCTCCACTTTCCTCTGTGTTGGACTGACCCTCAGGTAGATTCCCCACTGAGGGATCGGGTAGACTGTCAGAAGTTCCATGATTACATCTGATCTACTCAAATTCAAAACCAATAAAGAGAGAGAACCCAGCTTAGTTTGAAGAGACTTAGCTCCCTTGACCATCCCTGGGCCAGTGACTTATTTGCTCAAGTACTGATTAAAGTTCATTTACGTAAATCTCCTCCTTCCTTCTCAGACACTCCTTACCTCCTTCCCTTTCTTATTTTCCAGTCATAGTTTCACTGTAATATACATGATTTATATATACTTATAAATGTTATTATGTATATGTAAATATTTCTATTTGTTTGTTGTCTATTTCACACTATCAGAATATAAACTCATGAGGAAAGTGTATTTTGTCTATGTCATTTGCTCACTGCTTTTTCCTCCAGAACCCAGAAGAATGCCTGGCACATAGTGTCTGCTGGATGCATGAAGGAATTTATTATTTACATACTCTACTGTATTCTAGGTTTTGAGATATAACAGTGAACACACATAAAATATTCTGGCTTCATTGAGTTTATATAGTATACATGTATATATATATATATTATATATACATTATATATACACATTATATGTATATACATTATATATATATATAAACTGTATATAAAATGTATATATACACACACACGTATAGTTTATATATATATATATATATGTTTTCCATATCCCACTGCTAAGCTGAAACCTTTCAATAGATGCCAGGAATAGGAAGATATTTCTAATGGTTTCCAAATGAAATCTAGAAAGTTATCCATGATGGGCTGTCTTTGTACCAAATTATCTATACAGGTAATACAATGTATTTTAGTGGGGTTACGGATATTTTTTCTTGTTGCATTATTGATCCTCAGTGAAAAGAAAACTGGCTGTATTCTAACTATAAAAGAATGCAAAGTGGTGTGGAAAAGATTTCATTTTCTCTAACTTTTTGTGAGTAAATTAAAATTAACTTATGGTAAATAAAAAAAGCTTGCTTCTTTTGATCTTGAGTTTTCCTATATTAGAAGGAACATTAAATATTAGATCATTGCTCATCTAATATTGACAGAATGAAGTTGCACAGCACTTTAGGTTTGAATTATTCTTCAATTCCTTAAACTCTTTTATTTTACATAGTCAAGGTGCATCATTTGTTTTCTGATAAAAGTGGCCACTATTAAAATGCTCTGCTCTTCAAAGGAGGCAACATATTGAGCAATTTCTGAAACTACCAAAGCTCAAATTTATTTAAAATGAAAAATCAAATGCCACCATAATGAAAGATATATGTCAATATACATTTTTCCAAACTTATAAAATGTGCAACAGCAAGTGTAAATTCTCATGTAAACACTAGACTTCGGATAATTATGATGTAACAATGTAAGTTCATCAGTTGTAACAAGTGTACCATTGTGATGGGGGATATTGGTAATGGGAGAGGTTGTGTTTGTATTGGGGCAGGATGCATAAGGGAAATCCCTGTGCCTCCTCTCAGTTTTGCTGTGATCCTAAAACTTCCCTAAAAAACTAATTTCTTAAAATAAATAAATAAATAAATAAATAAAAAGCTAATATCACAATTCTATCTCTGCATGGAATCTGTTTTCCTCAGGAAACAAAGAATAATAATATTCATAATCTGAGGGAAAATAAAGAAAGCAGATAATTTTAATAGTGGCGACTTTATCAGACATCAAGGAAGGTCAGAAAACAAATATAGGAAGATTTAACCAAAAAAAGAAAAAAAAAAGAAAAAAAGAAATTAAACAGGAAGATAACTACTTAGTCTATTTTAAATGCCAACAATTCCCTAAATAAACACTTGTGCTACTATGTCTTCTTCATGAAGTTAAAATTATACTTCAAAATTCTAGTTTATTTCCTATGCTTCTATATATTTACAGACTTCACTTGTTTCTTTTCCTGAATACCTTGCCACAATTTCATAAATACTCTATTATTGACAATTCAAACATCTACGAACTTACACTATGTGCAGAAAGTGGCAGATATTGGTTTAAAACTAAGTCTCAACGTCAAATTAAATTTTGTTGTTGGTAAATCACAAAGATTTTTAGCAAATTTCTTGAATTTCTATGTCTAATCTTCCAATCTTTGTTTCCGTTGTATTTCAAATGAAATGCTAAGTGAAACAGTCTGAGTCCACATACAACTGTAACAATACTGCTGTATCTTTAAAACTCAACAAAAATAACCTACTCTGCCACACACATCACTTATATTTTTAAGTATGGCCCTCTATAAGTCTAAGTATAGCCATAATCAGACTATACCCAGACTTAATTCCTTTAATCTAAATGTTTAGATTTCTTATCACTCTTTCCTTCCTTCCTTAACAGTTTTGAACTCTGTGGTTCATCAATTCTAAAACTCAATTTCCAACATAATTGAGTCCCTTGTCCTACTGGCTTACCCTATCCATCTAACATAACCACAACCTTAGCACAATTGAACTGTCTGCTTTATTTGCATTAATCCCCAGGAGTCTTGAGTACCACTAAAGAAAAATCTCAAGTCATGCAGGTTTGACCCAATTAAAATACATGTGCCCTCCTTATCTAAGCCCTCAGTACAACCTAGACATTCTATATTTCCTACTCTTTAAAACTAAATGGACTTGTATCCAAACATGTGACCTGACCATTGTCCACTCAGTATTATCAATAATTTGCCTTTTACTTCATAGAAGGATAGAAACTATATAAAAATAATATTTCAACTTTATTCTTCTTACCCAGAAACAGAAAAAATATGTGCACTCATCTTTTTATCCTTCCTTTCTACTTGGAGGAAAGATATAACTTTCTTACTATCTAAAATAAGTCATTTTCAAGGTTTCCAAATCCTCTCATACCAGAATTGTTAAACTTATTTACTCTGTCTTTTATTTTTATTTACTATTTATCTTTTCATCTCATTATTTAAGTATGTTTAAGCTTCTCCTCTACAAAATAAAAATAAATGCAAAGAAAAACCTCACTCCTGATCTGTATCTAATTCTACCTAGAATTCTGACACTACTCAAACTGCTTGCGAGGGCAGTCTACCACTTATTATTCCCAATTTCTCATCTCCCTTTCCCTCTTAAATCAAATTCAATATGGCTTCTACCAACATCACTCTATGCAAAGAACTCTCATGAAAGACACTATGACCTCCATGTGGCTAAATCCAGACAAAGTCTGTTTAATCTTATGTTGTTTAATCTCCAGGAACATCTGACTCTGGTGACCTACCCTGTCTTTCTGTTCTTTCAGTTCTACAGTGAAGTCTAAAACTTTTTCTCCTACTATTAAGTCTGCTCTTCAGTCTTCCTGTGACTGCCCTTTAAGTCCAGCTATGATGTTTCTCAGAGCCTGTCATTGAGTTCTCAGTTTATTCTACACAATTTCCTTGGCAAACTCAACAACTGTTGTATCTTAATTATCATAGTTAAACTAATGAGACATATTTCTAAAACAGTTGGTCTCCTGACATTTAGACTGTATATCTGAGTGCCTACTCAATATTTCTCCTAGAATGGTTAAAATTACACATATATAAATATTTCCCTATTCCTCCACCCTCACCCCAATACCTCAAAAGTCTCCTATGTTACTTTTATCTGTGGACAGTTTCAACATTCACCCTTGTTACTCAGCCATAAATTTAGATATTGTATTTGATTCCAATGAAATTGTTGGCCATGAATGTCCTCATTTAATCCTCACAAACACTCTGAGAGAGTGGCTGTATTCTTACTCAACAAGGAGTTGAAAGAGCTATATAAATGCCACATAGATGTCTGCTGTACAACATTTATAGTGATACAAGGGACCCTGCATAGCTGTTTCATTGAAAAATTATACACTTTTATGTCATATATATGAAGGGAATATTTCTAACTACCTTGTATGAATTGCTTAAAAATACTTTGTCAGCTCATGTAAAGTGGTTTGCCACTCAAAGTGGTACTAAAAGATCAAGAAGTGGCATCTCCAAGAAGGTGACATAGGTAATTTCTAACTCTATTCCTCTTCACAAGAAGAACCACCAACAGCTATTCAACAACAAAAAATCACTGAGAGAATTCTAGAACGTGGGGGTGAGACTGAACAGCCCTCTGTGTACCTCAGAGACAAAGACAGACTACATTAGAAGGGTAAAAAAAGCAGCTACATGTTGCATGCGTTGCCCCTTCCCCAGGAGAGGGCAGCACCATGCAGACAGGTCTCCCGAGTCTCCAGGTCCTCCAGTGGGAAAAAAGAAATGAGCAACCAGCCTACCCCAGCATTATGGGTTGCTTTGTGGGAAGCCCTTCTCTCATTTTGCACCATGGGGACTTCAGTGGACTTTGTGGGACCTAGACACTGGGAATCACTGTGACAGGGAAAGAGGGAGGGGCTTGTAACAACCAGCACACAGAACATGCCAGACCATGTTCATACCTGTGCCCAAGTAGTAATCCCAACCAGTGGCTCTGCCCATATTTACTACCAAATCAGGGGCTCACCTGACCTAGGAACTTGACAAAGTATAGCTCTCCCTGACTTGGATCCTCAAATGATGAGTTTTGCTGGCCCTAGAGCCTAGTTTGCTCATGCCCAGTCAAGGAGCTGAGTTACAGTGCCATTGTGAACAGAGTACCTTCCAGTCCTATTTGGCCAGAAAGGCTGGTGATAACTCCTGGAAGCTGTGTTGCACAGCAGCACTTGAGCTGAGAGGCTGGAGCACAGAGCTGATCACCTGTGGAACAAAGCCAACAGGGGGCATGGAGGCTTTCTGTGTTACACACAGGCAGGGGGATTCATTCAGATCCAAGGCTGAAAGTAATCCCTAGTGCCTCATAACTGAAAAGCCTGTTTGGAAAATTGAGATTAGTCTGGATCTTCCACTCTTTATCCTGCCAAGGCAGGGGCAGGGGGGCTGAAACATAACCCCACTCACAGTGAAGACAATCTTTCAGCCCCATCTGACTGAAAGGCCGGTGAATATACCTGAAAGCTTTATAGCCCAGCATCACTCACACTGAGGAATAGCAGACAGAGCCAATAGTTTTCAGAGCACAGCCGGTAGCCCTGTTTAGCCAGGGAACTTGGGATGGGGGTCGGCTTGAGTGAAGACAACAAAGAGCTTTACTGGTTTTAGAGCTGCTTCTCTTGCTATGCGTTGGGGAGGAATCTGACTCATAGCAATGCTCATAACTGAATACAGCCTTCAGCCTCCTGACCAGGCAGCTTAACCAAAGCACACAGGAAGCTGCATAGCCCCTTCAACAGTTGTACATACAGTGGCCTTGGACAGACATAGCCCATGAGTTCTCCCATCTTCAGAGCAAAACCCAGTGGCCTTACCTGATCAGGGAATTCAGTGTGCACTCAGGACAGACTCGTGCCCCCAAACAATGAGCTGCACAGGCGCTGGGTCTGTAGCCAGGATGGGGAAGTTAATTCATAGCTCCACCTACAGGTCAGCAGCCACTCCTGACCACCTGGTAAGCCTGACTAGCATATTCAGGCAATCATGGAGCCCATTTCAAAGCCGCATTTGGGTAGAAAACCAAGGCAGAAGTTCTATCCAACTTTTTCCAGCAAAAGCCATCTCCCCTAAATTTGTCCTCAGAGCTTGAATAGTTGCCTCACTCAAAAACAAACCATAATAGCTGGTGAGTCTTGCTCAAAGATATTACCAGCAGACATACCCAGAAACCCAGATTGAGCTGCCTGGTAAGGAACCATCTCTGCCAAAGCAAGCCTGTAAAGCCTGGAGGAAGAGCCCATTACTCGAATGTACAGATATGAATGTAAGGAATTAAGGATCATAAAATATCAAGTAAATGTGACACCACCAAATGAATGAAAAAAGCTCCAATAATATAATTGACCTTAAAGAAATGGGTATCTATGAACTGTCAGACAAAGAAATCAGAATAATCCTCTCAAGGAAGTCTGATGAACTACAAGAAAACACAAACAGACAACTAAACAAAATCAGGAAACCAATGCATGAACAAAATGAGAAATTTGGCAAGGAAATAGCAACTATTAAAAACATACAAACAAATAGAGATCCTAAAATCTAAAAATACAATAATTGAACTGAAAAATTCAATAGGAAGTTTCAAAAGTAGACTTGACCATGAAGAATTAGCAACCTAGAAGATAATACATTGAAATTAATCAGAGGAGCAAAAAGGAAAAAGAATGAAAAAGAGTGAAGAGAATCTGGAAATTTGGGACAGAATGAAAAGAAAATATTCACATTATGGGGATTCCAGAAGAGAAAGAGAAAGGGCAGAAAGTATATTTAAAGAAATAAAGTCTGAAAACTCCCTGAACCTGAGGAAAGATATGGACATCCAAATCCCTGAAGTTCAAATGAACTCAAATAGGTTGAATCCAAATAGGGCTACACCAAGGCACATTATAATTGAATTGTCAAAAGTCAAAGATGAATAAAGAACTTTAAGAACAACAAGAGAAAAGAGAAGTTACAGACAAAGGAAACACTACAAGAACATTGGTGGATTTTTCAACAGATTTTTCAGGGCAGCAGAGAATGGGATGATATATTCAAAATACTGAAAAAAAATAACTGTCAACCAGTAATTCTACACCCAGTGAAGCTGTCCTTGAGAAATGAAAGAGGGATAAGGACTTTCAAAAAAAAAAACAAAATCTAAGGGAGTATATTACCACTAGACCTATCTTATAAGAAATGCTAAAGAGAGTCATTTGAGTGAGAATAAAAGGACTAATTAACATCATACAAACACAAAAGCATAGTGTAAACCTCACTGGTAATGGTAAATATATTGTCATAGTTAGATTCTGCAGTATGGTAATAGCAGTACATAAGTCACAACTATAGTTTAAAATTTAAAAAAAGGGTACATAGCAAACATAACCATAAATACAACAATCATATTGCACAATGTTTTCTAAAAAACATGTAAATTGTAACAGTAATAACCTAAAATTTGAGGGAGAGTAGAAGTAAAAGTATAAAATATACAATTTCTTTGAAGTTAAGTTGTAATCAGTTTAAAATAGGGTGTCATATATTTGATAGTTTATATAGCTTCATAGCAATCATGAAAGAAAATCTTATTGTAATTAAACAAAAGAACACAATAAAGGAGTCAAAGCATACAGATACTAAAACACATCAAAACACAACAAAAAGACTTCAGAATAAGAAACAAGGAACAATGGATATATAAAACAATGAGAAAATAATTAATAAAGTGGCAATAGTGAATCCATAACTGACAATAATTACCTTAAACATAAACAGATTAAAATTTCCAATCAAAAGATATAGAATGACTGAGTGGATTAAAAAAAAGATATCCAACAATATGCTGCCTACAAGAGCCTCATTTTAACTTCAAATACACACAGACTGAGAGTGAAAGGATATGAAAAAGACATTTAAAGCAAATGGTAACAAACAAAGCAGGGATAGCTGTACTTAGACAAAATAGATTTGAAACTAAAAATGGCAAAAAGAGACAAAGAAGGTCATTGTGTAAAAAACCAATTGTAAATATTTATATGTCCAGCATTGAAGCCCCTAAGTATATACAGCAAAAACTAACAGAACTAAAAAGAGAAATAAACAGTAACACAATAATAGTTGGGGACTTTAATACCCCACTCTCAAAAATACAGAGATCATCCAAACAGAGACTCAATACAGAAGGTGGATTTTAACAGCACTGTAAAGCAAATGTACCTGATAGACATACACAGGTCATTCCACCCAACAACAGTAGAATGCACATTCTTCTCAAGTCCTCATGAAACACTTTCTAGGATAAACCATATGTTAGACCACAAAAGAAGTCAGCAATTTCAAGATTGAAACCATCCCAAGTATCCACTCTGACTATATATAATATCATGAAACTAGAAATTAATAACAAGATAAAAGTTGGAAAATTCACAAATGCATGGAAATTAAACAACACTACCTTGAAAAACCAATGAACAAAAGAAGAAATTAAAGAGGGAATAAAAAAGATTCTTGAGATGAATGAAAATATGAACAAACACAATTTACCTAACTCTGTGCCTTAAGGAACTAGAAAAAAAAACAGAGATCAAAGTTAGCAAAGAGAGAAAATAATAGAGATTAAAGAAGAAATAAATGAACTAGAGAACACTAAAACAATAGAGAAGGTTGTCAAATTGAGAGTTTGTTCTTTGAAAATATAAACAAAATTGGCAAACCCTTAGAACCAAGACTAACCAGGGATAAAAGAGAAATGACCAAATAAACAAAATTATGAATGAGAAAGGAAACATTACAACTGATATTGCAAAAATTCAAAATTTCAGAAGAGGTTACTAAGAACAACTATATGCCAACTAGGCAACTTAGAAGAAATGGAAAATTTTTAAGGAATATACGACTTAACAAGATTGAATCAGGAAGAAATTAAAATATAAATAGAGCAAATATTAGTAAGATTAAAGCAGTAATCAAAAATCTACTGACAAAGAAAAACCCAGGACCAGTTGGCTTCCCTCATGAATTTTTCCAAACTTTTAAAGAAGAATTGACACCAATCTTTCTTGAACTCTCCCAAGAAATCAAAAAGGAGAAAACACTCCCAAATTTATTTCAGAAGGCCAGCATTGTCCTGATACCCAAATCAGTAAAGGATACTACTAGAAAGCTACAGGCCTATATCCCTGATGAATAGAGATGCAAAAATTCTCAATAAAATACTAGCAAACTGAATTCAGCATTACATTAAAAGAATCATTTACCATGATCAAGTAGGATTGATTCCTAGGATGGAAGAATGTTTCAACTTATGCAAATCAATCAGACTCATCACATTAATAGAATGAAAAAAATTAAACAGATGCTTATCTCAGTAGATGCAGAAACAGTGTCTGACAAAAATTCAATATCCATTCATGGTAAAAAATAAAATCTTAATAAATTAGACAAAGAAGGAGCATACTTCAACATAATAAAGGTCACATATGAGAAGACCAAAGCTAAGGTTATACTCAATGGGGAAAGGATGAAAGCTTTTCCTCTTAAATCAGGGAGAAGACAAGGTGTGCATTCTCACCACCCTTATTCAACATAGTTCTCGAAGTGCTTGCTAAAGCAATCAGGCAAGAAAAATAAATAAAATGTATCCAAAAAAGAAGAATTAAAAATGTCTCTATTGGCAGATGACATGACTTTGTATGCAAAATGTCCTAAATACTTAATCAAAACTGTTATGTTAGATCTAATCATTGAATTCAATAGGGTTTCAGGACACAAAATTAATATACAAAAATAAACAATGTTTCCCTACACTAACAACAAAATCTCTGAAAAAGAAATAAAGAAATCAATTCCATTTACAATAGCTTCAAAAATAATCAAATACTTTTAGGAATTAATTTAGTTAATGGGATGTGTGATTTCTACAGCAAAACTATGAGACATTGATCAAAGAAAATAGAAATGAATGGAAAGGTTTCTGTGTTCATGGATTGGAAGAATTAATATTGTTAAAGTGTCAATACTATCAAAGCCATCTATAGAGTTAATGCAATTTCCACCAAGATTCCAATGACATTTTCTACAGAAATAGAAAAAAAATCCTAAGATTTATATAGAACCACAAAAGACCCCTAAATAGCTGAAGAAGTCCTATGAAAAAAAAATAAAGGAGGTGGCAGTATCATGCTTCCTGATTTCAAACTCTACCATACAGCTATACTCATCAGGAGAGTATGATACTGGCATAAAATAAGATGAATAGACCAAGAGAATGGAATTGAGAGCCCACACTTAAATAGCCAAAAAATATCTCACAAGTTGGCCAATAATACTCAGTAGAGAAAAGATAATTTCTTTAATAAATGGTTCTTGGATAATTGGATTTTCACATGTAAAGGAGTAAAAATGGACCTATATCTTATCACAGAAATTAACTTGAAATGGACTAAAGATTTATATGTAAGACCTGAAAACCATGACATTTCTAGAAAAAAACATAGGAACAAAGCTCCTTGAAACATATCTTTGTAATGATTTTTCTGGATATGACATCTAAAGCTAAAGCAACAAAACAAAAAATAAGCAAATGGGACTACATCAAACTAAAAAGCATCTGCACAGAAAACAAGACAAAATACAGCACCAACCAAGGGAAAGGACACATACAGAATGGTAAAAATACTTGAAATTGACAAGGGGTTAATATCCAAAAGAAATAAATAACTCATGTAACTCAATAGCAAAAAATAATAATAATAATTAAAAATGAGCAAAGGACCCATATAGATATTTCTCCAAAGAAGACTTATGAAAAACTAACAGGTACATAAAAAGATTTCCACCAACATTAGTCGTTAAGGAAATGCAAATTAAAACCACAATGAGGTATCATCTCATACTTGTTAGAGTGTCCATCATCAAAAAGAACAGAGATAACAACTGCTTGTCTGGAAGTGGAGAAAAGGGAACCCTTGTGCTGTTGGTGGGAGTATAAATTGCTGCAGCTACTGTGGGAAACAGTATGGAGGAGCCTCAGAAAATTAAAAATAGAGCTACCATACGATTCAGCAATTCCACTTATGGGAATATATACAAAGGTAATGAAAGTTCTAATTGGAAATCTATGTGCACACCCATGTTCATAGCAGCATTATTTATGATACCAAGACACAGAAACTATCTACCTATCCATCAATGGATGTATGAATAAAGTTTTGGAGTGTAGTCAGACAGATAAAGATAAAGATTGTATGATTACACTTATATGTGAAATTAAAAAGCAAACAAACTCACAAAGAGATCAGAATTGTAGTTTCCAGAAACAGTGCTGCAGAGAGGGGGAATTGGTCAAAAGATAAAAAACTTGCAGTCATAAGATAAATAAGTCCTGCAGAGTAATATACAACATTATGATTATAGCTCAGACTTGATATATAGAAAAGTTGTTAGGGAAGTAAATCCCAGGAGTTCTCATTACACACATAAAAAATGACGTACAACTTCAGTTTACGATAATAACTAATGAAATAGGAATTGAGTCTAACTTAAGAAATCTGAGCTCAGACTATATACATATATACATATATATATATATATATATATATATATATATATATATAAAGACAAAAATAACTTCATGGTTCAGCTTAACAGTGTTCTTCTAAATTTTATTATTATGTTTTCCTGGAATTTTCACTTAGAAACTCTAAGGATAGAGATTTTTCCTCTCAACCATTCATTCTCCAAACTACGCTTGGTCCCACAATAAAAATGACCTTAATGTAGCAGGGTTTCATTGCACTTCATGTTATGTTGAGTAGAGTCTATTTAATTTCTACAAAATAAATTACTTTTATCCATTCCAATTTCTAAGCCACTTTGGGGAAGAAATATTTGAATTCATCAATTTGAGAGAGACATTAAATCATCCTTTGAGCAATATATGATGACATTTGGAGCACAAATATCAAGATTATTATTTTTAAAATTAAATATTACCTGAGTGTTTAAAGTGGCTGAGGAGCATATTAATATTAAATATTATTTCTGACATTTTAAAAAGGTCAAATATGCTGCTGTTATACAAAAACTATTAGCAGAAACATCAAATTATTATAATCATTCTAAACACTGATTTGGTTCAAAAGTTAACATTTAGAGAGTTTGGACTCAATATTTCTTCTCAATGAAGGTCAACATAATTTCACAGCTCAAGGTTTAGCCAAAAAATTTCATTAAATTTAAAAACAATAATTTAATATCAACATCAACTTTCACTCTTCTAAGTGAATATTTTAATTTTTCCTGGCTGACTACTGTTGCCAGAGGAAAAAAAAAAGTAACTTTTTCAATAATTTTTCAACTCCCAGCTAACTTCTATAAAGCATAATGATTGAGAACCAAATGTAGCTGAAAAGGACAAAAAAAAATTATTAGGTGGAGAAAGCTGCTTGTTTCTTTGTAACTGAAAGAGCAGATTCTCCACTACTCACCAGTGACTAAATAGAGCTCAAGAGGACTAGACCTTGAGCAAAAACCGAGCTTTCATTCCAGAGAATAACCCTGCCCAATCTTTCAAATTAATTATACTTAAAGACTTTAATAAAGTATCTTTCAAATTAAAGTAGTAATCACAGCAGCAAGAGATTTTGGGTGGACTTACTGCATCTCTTTCTTTTCTATGTAAATACTGAGGCATTACTTATCTACTGCTTACTCATTTCTTTATTCTCTTCTTCGCAAATTAGCATTTTCTTTATTACTCAGATTTTTTTGTCCAGAAGGAATTTTCAATTGTGGTGTACCACATTCAAGAGAACCTCATAAGAACTTTAAACATTTACATATGACCAAACCAAATAAAGCAGATGATAAATCAGATAAAGCATGACTAGGATATTTTATATATGGAATCTTTAGCTATATAAGAATTAACAGGTCTTTTGGTTGTCCTCTTTTACCATTCTATGTTCTTTCTTTAAGAGGTAACATTGCCTTTTAGAAGCTTCCAGAGACTACTGAAGTCTAACTAATGAAACAGTGAAGATTTTCAACATGATAGCAACTGCTGTACACCTATTCTTCACAATATATAAGTGTCTTTGACTTGGTTTATGTTATCTAATTCTATAGCATCTCCATATGTTAGTATTTTCATCTCCAATCTACTAATAAAGAAAGCCTCCAATAGACCACATATGTTGTTCAAATTCAAACAATTCATAAGTATCTAAACTGTACTTAGAACAGAAATCATAAAACACTAAATTTTCAAAAATCTTTTGGCATGATTATTTGAAAGTTTACCTAACATCTTTTTCTAGTTTCCTTGGATTCAAGTAACAATAAATTCAGTTAGGCTACATAACAAATACATGGAATCATTCCACACTGAATATAAATAAGTTGAGAATGTTTGCAGAGCTTGAGACACTTCTACTGCTAGAATAAATTAGCCAAATTGTTTTATTGAACATGAACATAATAGAACACGAACACGAAAAGGGCAGGTGTTCTGATTCCCACATGGTGGTACAACTATATTTATACTTTTAAGAAATTCATGCAAATGAAATACACTGTTTCATACATGACCTGGATTCATCAAATATAGATATCATATTCTAATAGTAATGTGTATAAAATGATGTCAGTGAAAAAAATGTGTTACTGAATACCATTTTTTTAAAACTATCTTTTATGTTTATCTAGTTGCTTTTAAGTTCTTACATTCTATTTCCAGGATTGCTGCAAGGTCATCTCACTTTCCTCTGCCCTTTATTATATAATTTCTTATTGAGAACCTCTTTTCTTTCTCTACTACGGCTCATTCTAGGTCTCTCTAATCACAAGCACCCATGATCTTCAGTAATGTAAGCCTCCACTTCTTCATCTATAAAATGAGGAGAGCAATGATACTTAACCAAAATTATGTTTGGCACCTACTAATAATTTTTAAATAGTATATATTAATGTTATTATTATAGAGCTTTTCAGACTAGTCATTTTGATTTTGAAATGCCCCTATATCTTCATTTTTTTCTTTGATTTTATGAACTTAAATTATTTTTCACTGCCAAGAAGATTCACCATAAATTTGCAAGAGTTACACCTTCTCCATGGCTCAATCTGAAAGAAGGGCACACTGGTAAAGGCAATCAGACTCTTCTGTCAGCAGTGGCAGATCCATCACTCTTGGGTTTTGCTATTATCTGGGGACAAATATTCCTTTAAATTCCCTAAGTCAGAATGAGAATTTGTTGCTCTTAAAGTTTCAACCTTTTTTGAAAATAAGGCAGAATACTTTAAGATATTCTATCTGTGGTTTATCCACATGTATATATCTCTCTCCTTTCCTATGACCTAGTGAAAATAAATACCATTTGTTTTCGTGAGTGTGCCTGCAGAAACTATCTTTTCAGCACATATTGTATATTCAAGTTTCCTACTGCTTTCAATCCATCTTGGATTAACCAGAATTTACCTGTTTACAATAAGTGGAATGCCCATTGGGTATTTGATCAAGGACAGTCCTCAGGCCTTGTTGTTTATTCTATTTGTTGAAATTTAATGTCATTTTAACCTCTGAGAGTGGAATACAAGCTTTCTTCTAGACCAGATTTCTCTAATTTATAGAGGAAGTCTTTAGAATGAAATGGAGCTGGAAGGCTGGTTTTTATTTGTTTTGGCTCAAAATGTTTGAGTTTTTATATCACTTGCTCCAGGGGCTCCACAGGATGGGTAATTTTTACAGATTTGAAAAATAAATCAATTGATATGAGAATTTGTTGGTCTGTATTTGCTAGTAGTATCACAATCTCTTTTCTCCTGGGACATCTTCTACAAACTCAGTTAATAAAAGAGAAGCCCTTGTAGTGTTCTAAGTCCTGGTTATACTGCAGATAAATAAGTACACCCAACAACCTTACATCAGTCTTATTTTAATAAAGAATGGGAAAGAACAATGTTTAGAGACTACAGTGTATAGCTCATGTAGCCTTAAGCAGTGTGTTTTTTAAAAAAATTATTGTTATAATGTTTTTAGGTTAATCATGATTAAAAGGTTTTCAAAATCTGTCATTCATTTGTATTAATGGATGAATCTGGGAGCCTACCTTAGATTTGGTGGGATATAAAAGAACAGGAAGAAAGGAAAATGGAGGAGGAGAAGGCATGAAATACATAGTAAAAAGGGAAAGATGCTCCTCAGATAAGGAATAGATGACTTTATGGAAGTTCATTACATAATATACAGCATTTCCAATAAGAAAGTCTAAGGAAAAATTTGACTGAAAAAAACTGAGGTCAAGGATAACATATAATACTGCCTTGTATTAATGTTTGAAATATTTAATGTGAACCATCAATATTCTGGTAATTAAAAATGGCCATAAAATTAAAAGATCCTTTGTTTTATATAAATAACGTTTAAATATAAACATCATTAGGATTTTATGAGATTAAGTTAAATAATGAAAATTAATACATGTAGCACTGGTACTGGCATATAGTTATGCAAGAATTGTAGAGTGAATTTATCAGGGATAAAAATTAAAGATGACATATTAAAAAGAAAGCCATGCTCAGTATGAATGAGAAAATAAATTATTATCATTTCAGTATTTATAACCCAGAGAAATTAATACAAAGCATATAATTTTTGAGTCCCTGATTCTTAATGTAAAATAAGTTGGTATATTAAAACTAACCTTGGTAAATTTGCAAAGTTAGTTGTGACAAAAGACTTAAGTATTACTTTGAGAATAAATGTATACCTTTGTATAAGGCATACACTACACAAACTTTGTAGCTATTAACTAGTCACTGGGAAGAAATGGGTATCAGTGTATATGTTTTCGAACACATGGGTATCATTTACTGTGAGGTCAAATACACAAACGAACAAAGGATGGAATGTATGGAAAAACAGAACTATGACCTACAGCCTCTGAAGTAACCAGCTCAGGAAGTCAAACTCAAACTTCAGCAGAAATTGGCCCCAAAATGGTCAGGACTTGGCCAATAACTGTCAGCTTCTCTAATTTTTGCCCCCACTTCTAATTCAGGACCAACCCAAGAAAGCCAGATATACTCCTCAAACAAATTACATAGGATACCACATTCATTAGCCCGCCTCCTGCCTCCCCCTGCCAACACCTTCAATGGCTGCCCAGCTGAAGGCTTCCCTGTTTCTCTGTGAAGATTTCACACTCCCCTGCCTGCCTTTGAGTCTTTGCCAAAGGGAAGGAGACTAACTTCCCCGAAAGCTCTGAGCAAATAGCTAGAGCTTGCTCTCATTTGGCAGACATTGTTTATTTCCACCTTACATAAAAAGGCACAATTATTTCAATAACTGAGAAGTGTAATGCATTTTGCTAAGGAGGGATTTGTTGATATGAATAGTAAAGGAGGCCATAGCAGGTGGTGACCTTTACTAGGGAACTGAGGAAGGTTAAAAGGCAACCTGGGTTTCCAGTTTCAAATCAAACTTATAAAGAGCTTTATAGACATCACTCTCATCTTTACAATGAGAAAAATATGGAGAAATTGAAATTAATAACTTTTCTTGGACATATAAGAGAACTGGTGTTACAAGAAAACTGCCATCCTAAAATCTGGAGAGTCTTTAGATTTAGATTGCACCCAAGATTTGCTTAACAAGAGTCTTTAGATTTTACAATATGCCCAAGATTTGCTTAATGAGGAACAGAAGCCACTGGATACTTTAGGTGGTAGGAATACTTGAATGATAATTTTGACAAATTGCTGGAAACTGTGTGTGGACTAACTTGAGAGAAAGAATCCCATGGGGACCTACAGTCTTTGAGATCTACCAGGTTGGGATTTGAGAAAGACCTTGGGATCCTAAAGGGACTATAAAACATCTGCTTAGTAAAAGGCAACATTCTCCCAGGTGGGGAAGAGGCATTTCTCCTCAGTGCAGCTCCCTCCACCCTTCTTGCTTCACCTGAGAGAAAGGGAAAGAAAGAGGAAAACATATATATAGCTGACCAAGAATCGGGCTGCTAGGAAATAAGAAGGGAAGTCATAGCCAGGATACAGCAGGAGCAGGGAGAAAAAGAGCTATGCCACAAAGGAGGGACAGAAACATGAACAAAGGCCACTGTCTAGGGCAAAGTCTCACTAAAAAACCTGAGAATCAGCATATTACGGACCCCTGCCATCCCCCCCACCTTAACCACCACACAGCAGCTCCAGCCTCACAACTGTGCATCGCACAGGGATGCACGACCCAGACTGTCCCCAGAGAGCAATGCGCAGGGAAGCCCCCAGCGGCATTAGGGCAGACAAAATGAAGGGCGATTGGAAGACAGAAGTAAGGACAAAATTAAAAGTATTTGAAGCCTGTTGTTTCCTGTAATTACAGCAAACATTAAACACATCCTAGCACCTAGTCAGATTAAAATAAATTCTCATACTGAAAGCCGGCTTATCTCAGTTCCCATTACCTGATACAATCTATGCAGTTTGCAGCAAAAAATTTACAAGGCATCACAAAAGTCAAGATGCCTACAGTCGGATGAGACAAAGCAGTCATCAAAACCAGCCTCAGACATGATACAGATGTTGAGATTATTGGCTAGGGAATGTCAAATAACTAAGGTTACTGTGGTAAGGTCTCCAGTGGAAAAGCTGATGCCTGCAAAAGAGATGGGTACTGTAAGCAGACACGTGGGAATTCTGAGAAAGAATCAAAAGGACCTGCTAAAAATGAAAACCACAGTAAGAAGAATAAAGAATGCCTCTGAGGAACTCATCAGGAGATGCAACAAGACCATGTAAAGAATCAATTAACTTGAAGATAGGTCAGTAGAAATTTCCTATACTGAAATTTAAAAAAAGACTAGAACACATAAAAATTGTGGGACAATATGGCAATATGGAAAGGTGTAAAACGGAACCTTTGAGTTTTTGTCTTTAAAAAGTTCATCATTCATTGGGAAAAAAACAAAAACAAAATCAGAACATTCCATGTAGGGTAATCTGCATACATGCATAGGGCATGGAATTAGGAGAAGGTATGGCACTTTGGGGGAACAATGTAAACTTGAATGTGACTGTAGCATAGGATATGTAGGAATAACAGAAAATTATGCTTAGGATCAGGTTGTGAATAGTTCCATACATTAAGTTCAGACATAAATCTGAAGGGGGGTTTTGGAGCTAGCAAAATCTTTATGCATAAGCACAGTGTAAATTTACTTGAGTTTTTCAAAATAAACTTTTGAGTCAGCTGAACTGTGGTAGAACAGAGGAACCAGGACATGTTGTTTAAAAAAAACTTATTTGGTTCCTTAGGGAGAAGGAGAGATCAAGATGTATGAAAATCAAGAAAACCCTACTGCTTTCTACCTCATTTTCTCTCCTCCCACAAACCACTTTAAAGGCCAAGCCTTTCATAGCTGGGAAGGGTGCTCTGCGTAGGCATCATGCTGCCCACAAACCCCTTAAATGTGAGTGTGCAAGTGAGACATCATGTGTGCTTGAATTTATTCTTTATTTTTAAGGGAAAAATTTCTTAGCTTTTATAAGATTATCTGAAGATTTTTTTGCCCAAAGGAAGGTAGTGAAAAACATCATGTAATATTATTTTCATTCTAAAATATAACAAACCGTAAACTCTGCTTTCAATTACTACTATTGTACTTTTAACTATTTGTCAAATTACTGTTGATTCACATAAATTCATCCCAATATCATTGCCGTGATCTCTTACTGTCTTTGCTGGGATAACTCTGTATATAGACTTCCTTCTCTTCTACTTCACACTGTGCTGAAATATTAGCCTATCTTCCTAATTAGAATATGAATAGTGTGAGCACATTATCAGAACTTTTGAAAAAAACTGACCCTCAAAATGTTGGTTGAAAAAGATGTTAGAAATTATATTTCTAATATTTCTAATTTATAAATATACAAATAAAATCATGTTGGGATACACTGCATCTTTGGCTATTATTACAGTTTTTTGATAACAAGCTCTCTGATATTTAATCTGATTAAATATATTGGAGTTTATTAAAAATTGATAAAAGTAACAGCTAGGTGAAAGGCACATAAATACCAGAAAAGCAGGACTGAAGTAACTAAGCAATGCTCACTCTAAGTATTAGCATTTAAAAGAAGGGAGTAGGAAAGATGTCTATATATTTTCATGCCATTTTTTATTTTTTGTCCATCAGCATACATTTGACAGAGTAAATCTTCTGATGTGATATATTAATTTTACATGTGATATATGCAATTTCCAGCATCCTAGCTGTTACTCCATTATTTTCCTTCCATTCAAAAATACGTTATCAGAATGCAAATGAAAATGTTTGAGGTTATTATAGGAATGAAGCCATTGCTGAACTGATTTGTATTTTAACTTTAAATCACTAGAGAAATTTGGAAATTTAATTATTAGTAGTAACAGATTAATTATAACATTGAAAAACTAATGACTGACACACAAAGATATCAAAAACCATTCTTGAAAATCACTATATTAGAATGCTTTCTGTTTAATCCTGGGAAAAGGGTGATAACAGATCCTTTCAACATCACTGGATTACTTTCTAAGATGAATTAATTAATATAGAATGCTTTTCAATATATGTGGTATGCCTTGAGAAATTAATAAATGTTCATAATTATAATTAATTTCTATTATCAATACTATATACTTCATAAAAGTGCTTTCATATGAACTATTTCAACTGAGAGGAATAGGTAGGGCATGATCTTTTATCTTTGATTTACTTATGTTGAAATGAAAAGTTGGAAAAAATTATTGAAGGTACTTATGAGAGTTCCTGATGCTAGTGGGTTATTTATACGTATTTCTTAAATAAAATAGAAAAAATGGCAATTTGGACACTCTTATTGAGCACAAATTCAGTCCTTGCCTATATTTGTTACTGAATCTGCATTCTCTAAGTTGTCATAAAAACATACTGCCTCATTTTAAAGCTAAGAATTTTTCCTCTCTCACCTGAAGCTCCAGAGAATGCTTTTTGTCCAAGTTTCAGAGGTAGAGCTCTAGAGCAGTACAGACCATGCTCAGCATCAGGCTTCCAGGAAGCCAATACGGGAATCGTCTAAAGGACTACCTTCCCAGGCAACTAGCTGGTTACTGAGCTTCCCTGAGGATCATGGTGTTCTGTGACATATCATCTCTTTCCAGGAAATACATAGTTGCCCCATACCCAATACAGAATCTACTGGATTCCAGAGGAAAATTTCCTCTGGAAAATATTCTGGGATCCTTCTTTGTACAAGATCATTAAAATCTTCATTGGAATTTTTTTTTTTTAATTAGTGAGAGTCACTATGGATCCCACCTGTTTGATTTTACCCAAGTCTCATCGGTATCTCCAAGGTGTTGTAAGTATTTAATGCAAGCCACAATCATCCCTCTTAATATTATTTGTTGTCCTAAATAGACTATCAAGACGTATGTGTGATACAGTCACTAACAGGCACACTTCTGTGAACACAGTTTCTGATTAACTTGAACATTCAGAATAGATGTGGGGAAAGGAAAGAACATTGCAAACATGCTTTTGATGATAAAGGGAAAGAAAGGATGATGGAACAAGAATTAGAATGCTGATAATATAGGCACTGTGGATCATGGTATTTGATAATTCTATTCAGTTTCTTCAATATCAATCATTTTGACAAAGTTTAGGGTAACTCCAAATTGTTATATTACTTGTTATGGTTGTTTCCGTAAAATCATGTTTTGATTCTCCAAAAGAATGTCCTGTAATGTATAAACACTTATATTATCAAAATTAAAAATGATAATATAATACTAGTTAAGGTCTAATTTTAACAAAAAAATACAAGATAAATTTATGTTCTCTAAAATGTGATTACAATATACTATTCCTAAATTTTTAAACTTAAAAGAATTTTTTTAAATTAAGGAAACTCTGTCTTTCCGATATTGACAACTAATATTATGCTATGATGATGCTTTGACCTGAAGTCAGTCTACATTGTCACTGTAGAAATCATAAAAATATTCCAAAAATTCTCCACATGTGACTTAAAAGAGAGACTTTATTATAGAAGAGAGAGTTAGTTTACTATGTGTTTTCTTAACTGCAATGAACTTACTCAAAATCAGTAAGGCAAATTGCATGATTTTGAATATATAGTGATAATTTGTATTGGGATTAGTGAAGCTATACCAAGTTTCCAGGATAGGATCCAAATTAGATCATTATATTGTTTCTTAGTATGTTTGTATAGTAATTTGTTTGAATAATATTATATCTCATCTACTTGTCCAATTTTTTTATTTTCTATTTTCTACTTATCGGGCTATTAAATTTAGGAGGCCCCTGTTAACCTTTAGTTCATCTTGTTTTTCTTCTCTGTAGCCTGGGATCTCTCTGGTCAAATAGGGATTATATTCATTAAGAGTATCCTGTATTTTTTAAATAGCTTCAGATATCTCACATTGAAAGAGCAATCAAAGAGGCAGAGAGGTATTTTTGATAACCATGGCAGTAACGGAACCAGCTCTCAGAAATTTTTTATCCAGCATGTATTTTTTAACTCTAGTTGACACAGGAAGAAACTGTATTAAATAAGAAGTGAGATTACAACTCAAGATAAGCAATTCAAACTTTATAATTGGTTGACAGTCATGTCCTGCATTGCGCTAGAACTCCAAATAAGTCCTTCAATTTACTTTTGTTATTTGTATAATGATAGCATAAAGGCACTCTAGACAGTGAATTCTGGAGTCGTTATTGCAATTCTGGTAAAAAATATTAACCTTTTCTTCTGACTTCTGCCTTAAAACTTCACTAGAGGCATGCTGTTATCTTGACTTGGTGCACAATATAATAGGAAGGAAAAACTAAACTGTGAGCTAATTAGAGTTCTGAGGAGCTTAGTTAATACTTATAATCCCCTTTGTCACTTGGAATCACACTTGCCTCTGGGCCCAAGAGTTGAAGATTTATATCCCTACAACATTACATTGATTCGTATTTTGTTTGCTGTCACAGTAACAAACCTTAGTTTGTTCTGCATGATTTATAATTCTTTCTGTTTTGCATAGAAATGTTTATAAAATTTAAGATAAAAATAGAAAATACAGTAATGTATACCAATGTGGTACCCCTCATTTGTTAAATTATGTATAATATGTTAAAAATAACTCAATGTGAGACTTAAACGTTGCTAGACCAGCAACTAGACCATGTTTAGCACTTAAATCTTTCTAACAGTTCACTTAAAATTTGTTTTATTTCTCTATCTTAAAATGGATAACTTGTAAGTTATCACTAACATTTTGGTAAAATGATTCTAACAAGTACAAGTTCTGACACTATAAATGAGGAAAGGAGCAACACCAGGGGTCAATGGAAGGAGAGAGATGAACCAGCTCCCAGTTCCTGTGTGTTTCAGTACTGTTCTTGCCAACTACGGCCATCATGGACTGTGGAAATAATCACCTGCTCAAAAGAAATAGCTACATATATATAAATATACAGGGCTCTAACATTTATGAACCTTCATCATAACCTGAATTATAACTTCTCGGTTAGTATCTGTTTCTTCAAGTTTTGGTGGATTATGATAGTTATTGGTGACACAGGGACCAAAATTAAACAAATGATTTCTTGAAATCTCTGTCTTTTCTTATTTCCATTCACCACTCCCATTTCATCTGAAGTTTCCAATTATTTTGTAATCATATTACAAAAAAATCTTTCTAGAAATACCCAATCTTTTGTACATGCAGCTTGAAAATAAGAAAACTAAAAAAAAATCCATAATTGATGCCTATTTATCTTCATTACATGCCTTTAAGTTCTTTTTAATTAAGGTATCATAGATATACACTCTATTTTTTTTTTCTGATCATTGCCTTTTTTAAATTTTATTTATTTATTTTTTTATTGAAGGGTAGTTGACACACAGTATTGCATTAGTTTCAGGTGTACAACACAGTGATTCAACATTTATATACATGATAATTCTAGCTACCAGCTATCACCATACAAAGTTGTTACAATATTTTGACTATATTCCTTATGCTATACATTACATCCAGGTTACTTATTTATTTTACAATTGGAAGTCAGTACTTTTTTTTTTTTTTTGAGAGGGCATCTCTCATATTTATTGATCAAATGGTTGTTAACAACAATAAAATTCTGTATAGGGGAGTCAATGCTCAATGCACAATCATTAATCCACCCGAAGCCTAATTTTCATCAGTCTCCAATCTTCTAAAGCATAGCAAACAAGTTCTTATATGGAGACCAAATTCTTACATAGTGAGTAAGTTACATGGTGAACAGTACAAGGGCAGTCATCACAGAAACTTTCGGTTATGCTCATGCATTATGAACTATAAACAATCAGTTCAAACATGAATATTCTTTGATTTTTATACTTGATTTATATGTGGATACCACATTTCTCTCTTTATTATTATTATTTTTAATAAAATGCTGAAGTGGTAGGTAGATACAAGATAAAAGTAGAAAACATAGTTTAGTGCTGTAAGAGGGCAAATGTAGATTATCAGGTGTGTGCCTGTGGACTATGTGTTAATCCAAAGCTAGACAAGGGCAATAAAACATCCACGTATGCAGAAGATTTCTCTCAGAACAGGGGGGGTGAGGTTCTAAGCCTCACCTCTGTTGATTCCCAATTTCTCACCTGATGGCCCCCCTGCAACTGTGCCTGTCTTAGGTTGTTCCTCCCTTGAGGAATCTTACCCGTCTCTGGCTAACCAGTCATCTTCCGGGGCCGTACAGGGAAATGTAAAGATGGAAAGTGAGAGAGAAGCCTTATTGTTTGAAAAGGTTAGCTTTTTACTTTTTTGCATATTTATGCCCTGTGGCTTCTATGCCCGGCATTTGTCTTGAGGTATCTTTACCACTTGG
Source organism: Manis pentadactyla (assembly GCF_030020395.1). NCBI lineage: Eukaryota > Metazoa > Chordata > Mammalia > Pholidota > Manidae > Manis > Manis pentadactyla. Next base: position 24,356,511 of record NC_080023.1, read on the forward strand.
AAGAACTGTAATACTCGGTAAACTCGATATGAGGCACGAATTCTATTTAAGGGTAGTAATTAGGAAGCAAGAAGAAAAGCTATAGAAGTAGCAGACGGAAGAAAACATGGGAAGACTGATTATTACTTTGACATATCTTCTTGTAGAGTAACTTCAGCATGTATAGGTTTTAAACTACTAATTAAATTGCGCACACACATTAACATAATAGGAGTACAGTTATATAACCAAATCAGATCTATAATTACCGACCATCTCGAGTGAAACCAAGAAAACCATTTAGGCACCTTAGGCATTTGTGAAAACTTATCTATGATATGGTGGATATTGTCCAACTGAATTTGAACAGTCTGAGAGAAATCACACAAATTAAAGCAACCCATTCCTGGGGACTGTTCACATCACATATGTTCTTTTAACAGTAGGTAGTCTGTAGTTGTAAGATTTTGGAGTGCTACAATTTGCACTTCTCCTAATTCTTGGTTGAGCTCCAACAGTATAGATCCAGTCAAATTTGTTGTTTTACTGTCTGCACAGGCCAGCTTAGATATTTCCTTCATTCCCATGGCAAGTCCAGGAACCGGTGGGATGAGAGCATCTACAGCTGTGCCAGTGTGTGGATCTGTGTTGGGGTTTTTTGATGATCATCTTCTGGCATGACTCTTCCAGAGAGTGCTGATGTTGGAAGATCTTTTTCCTATTGTATCTTAGTTCATTTTCTGGGTAGCCAAATTAGGATTTGATCCTCTGTATAAACACAAACAGACACTTTGCCTACACTTTTATATGCCCTTTATGCCATTGTGTAGAACTCATTGGAGGTCACCATACAGGAACTGCTTTTCTTTTTTTTTTTCTTTTGTTATCATTAATCTAAACTTATATGATGAATATTATGTTTACTAGGCTCTCCCCAGGTCCCCCCTATAAACCCATTTACAGTCACTGTCCAGCCGCATAGCAAAATGTTATAGAATCACTACTTGTCTTCTCTGTGTTATACAGCACTCCCCTTTCTCCCACCCCCCCATGCATGCTAATCTTAATACTCACCTTCTTCTACTCCCCCCCTTATCCCTCCCTACCCACCCATCCTCCCCAGTCCCTTTCCCTTTGGTACCTGTTAGTACATTCTTGAGTTCTGTGATTCTACTGCTGTTTTGTTCCTTCAGTTTTTTCTTTGTTCTTATACTCCACAGATGAGTGAATTCATTTGGTATTTCTCTTTCTCTATTTGGCTTATTTCACTGAGCATAATACCCTCCAGCTCCATCCATGTTGCTGCAAATGGTAGGATTCGCCCTTTTCTTATGGCTGAGTGGTATTCCATTGTGTATATGTACCACCTTTTCTTTATCCATTCATCTATCGGTGGACATTTAGGTTGCTTCCATTTCTTGGCTATTGTAAATAGCGCTGCGATAAACATAGGGGTGCATCTGTCTTTCTCAAACTTGATTGCTGCGTACTTTGGGTAAATTCCTAGGAGTGGAATTCCTGGGTCAAATGGTAAGTCTGTTTTGAGCATTTGATGTACCTCCATACTGCTTTCCACAATGGTAGAAATAATTTACATTCCCACCAGCAGTGTAGGAGGGTTCCCCTTTCTCCACAGCCTCGACAACATTTCTTGTTCTCTGTCTTTTGGATGGCAGCCATCCTTACTGCTGTGAGGTGATATCTCATTGTAGTTTTAATTTGCATTTCTCTGATAATTAGCGATGTGGAGCATCTTTTCATGTGTCTGTTGGCCATCTGTGTTTCTTTTTTGGAGAACTGTCTGTTCAGTTCCACTGCCCATTTTTTAATTGGGTTATTTGTTTATTGTTTGCTGAGGCATGTGAGCTCTTTATATATTCTGGACGTCAAGCCTTCATCGGGTCTGTTATTTTCAAATATATCCTCCCATACTGTAGGGATCCTTTTTGTTCTATTGATGGTGTCTTTTGCTGTACAGAGGCTTTTCAGTTTAATATAGTCCCACTTGTTCATTTTTGCTGCTGTTTTCCTTGCTCGGGGAGATTTGTTCAAGAAGAGGTCACTCATGTTTATGTCTAAGAGGTTTTTGCCTATGATTTTTTCCATGAGTTTAATGGTTTCATGGCTTACATTCAGGTCTTTGATCTATTTTGAATTTACTTTTGTATATGGGGTTAGACAATGGTCCAGTTTCATTCTCCTACATGTAGCTGTCCAGTTTTGCCAGCACCATCTGTTGAAGAGACTGTCATTTCGCCATTGTATGTCCATGGCTCCTTTGTCAAATATTAATTGACCATATATGTCTGGGTTAATGTCTGGATTCTCTAGTCTGTTCCATTGGTCTGTGGCTCTGCACTTGTGCCAGTACCAAATTGTCTTGATTGCTATGGCTTTATAGTAGAGCTTGAAGTTGGGGAGTGAGATCTCCCCTACTTTATTCTTCTTTCTCAGGATTGCTTTAGCTATTCGGGGTCTTTGGTGTTTCCATATGAATTTTTGAATTATTTGTTCCAGTTCATTGAAGAATGTTGTTGGTAGTTTCATAGGGATTGCATCAAATCTGTATATTGCTTTGGGCAGGATGGCCATTATGACGATATTTATTCTTCCTAGCCACGAGCATGGGATGAGTTTCCATCTGTTAGTTTCCCCTTTAATTTCTCTTAAGAGTGACTTGTAGTTTTCAGAGTATAAGTCTTTCACTTCTTTGGTTAGGTTTATTCCTAGGTATTTAATTTTTTTTGATGCAATTGTGAATGGAGTTGTTTTCCTGATTTCTCTTTCTGTTGGTTCATTGTTAGTGTATAGGAAAGCCACAGATTTCTGTGTGTTGATTTTGTATCCTGCAACATTGCTGTATTCCGATATCAGTTCTAGTAGTTTTGGGGTGGAGTCTTTAGGGTTTTTTATGTACAGTATCATGTCATCTGCAAATAGTGACAGTTTAACTTCTTCTTTATCAATCTGGATTCCTTGTATTTTTTTGTTTTGTCTGATTGCCGTGGCTAGGACCTCCAGTACTATGTTAAATAACAGTGGGGAGAGTGGGCATCCCTGTCTAGTTCCCGATCTCAGAGGAAATGCTTTCAGCTTCTTGCTGTTCAGTATAATGTTGGCTGTGGGTTTTTCATAGATGGCCTTTATTATGTTGAGGTACTTGCCCTCTATTCCCATTTTGCTGAGAGTTTTTATCATGAATGGATTTTGAACTGTGTCAAATGCTTTTTCAGCATCTGTGGAGATGATCATGTGGTTTTTGTCTTTATTTTTGTTGATGTGGTGGATGATGTTGATGGACTTTCGAATGTTGTACCATCCTTGCATCCCTGGGATGAATCCCACTTGGTCATGGTGTATGATCCTTTTGATGTATTTTTGAATTCGGTTTGCTAATATTTTGTTGAGTATTTTTGCATCTACGTTCATTTTTTTGGTGGGGTCTTTGCTAATATTTTGTTGAGTATTTTTGCATCTACGTTTTCTTTTTTGGTGGGGTCTTTGCCTGGTTTTGATATTAGGGTGATGTAAGCTTCATAGAATGAGTTTGGGAGTATCCCCTCCTCTTCTATTTTTTGGAAAACGTTGAGGAGAATGGGTATTATGTCTTCCCTGTATGTCTGATAAAATTCCGAGGTAAATCCATCTGGCCCGGGGTTTTGTTCTTTGGTAGTTTTTTGATTACCGCTTCAATTTCTTTGCTGGTAATTGGTCTGTTTAGATTTTCTGTTTCTTTTTGGGTCAGTCTTGGAAGGTTGTACTTTTCTAGGAAGTTGTCCATTTCTCCTAGGTTTCCCAGCTTGTTAGCATATAGATTTTCATAATATTCTCTGATAATTCTTCATATTTCTGTGCTGTCCATCATAATTTTTCCTTTCTCGTTTCTGATACTGTTGATTTGTGTTGACTCTCTTTTCCTCTTAATAAGTCTGGCTAGAGGCTTAGCTATTTTGTTTATTTTCTCGAAGAACCAGCTCTTGGTTTCATTGATTTTTGCTATTGTTTTATTCTTCTCAATTTTATTTATTTCTTCTCTGATCTTTATTATGTCCCTCCTTCTGCTGACCTTAGGCCTCATTTGTTCTTCTTTTTCCAATTTCGATAATTGTGACATTAGACCATTCATTTGGGATTGTTCTTCCTTTTTTAAATATGCCTGGATTGCTATATACTTTTCTCTTAAGACTGCTTTTGCTGTTTCCCACAGAAGTTGGGGCTTTGTATTGTTGTTGTCGTTTGTTTCCATATATTGCTGGATCTCCATTTTGATTTGGTCATTGATTCATTGATTATTTAGGAACGTGTTGTTAAGCCTCCATGTGTTTGTGAGACTTTTTGCTTTTTTGTAGTTTATTTCTAGTTTTATGCCTTTGTGGTCTGAAAAGTTATTTGGTAGGATTTCAATCTCCTGGAATTTACTGAGGCTCTTTTTGTGGCCTGGTATGTGGTCTATTCTGGAGAATGTTCCATGTGCACTTGAGAAGAATGTTTATCCTGTTGCTTTTGGATGTAGTGTTCTGTAGATGTCTGTTAGGTCCATCTGTTCTAGTATGTTTTTCAGTGCCTGTGTGTCCTTACTTATTTTCTGTCTGGTGGATCTGTCCTTTGGAGTGAGTGGTGTGTTGAAGTCTCCTAGAATGAAAGCATTGCATTCTATTTACTCCTTTAGTTCTGTTAGTATTTGTTTCACATATGTTGGTGCTCCTGTATTGGGTGCATATATATTTGTAATGGTTATATCCTTTTGATTGACTGAGCCCTTTATCATTATGTAATGTCCTTCTTTGTCTTTTGTTACTTTCTTTATTTTGAAGTCTGTTTTGTCTGATACCAGAATTGCAACATCTGCTTTCTTTTCTTTGTTGTTTGCATGAAATATCTTTTCCATCCATTGACTTTAAGTCTTTGCATGTCTTTGGGTTTGAGGTGAGTCTCTTGTAAGCAGCATATGAATGGATCTTGCTTTTTTATCCATTCTATTACTCTGTGTCTTTTGATTTTTGCATTCAATCTATTTACATTTAGGATTATTATTGAAAGGTATGAATTTATCGCCATTGCAGGCTTTAAGTTTGTGGTTACCAAAGGTTCAGTGTTAGCTTCTTTACTATCTTACTGTCTAACTTAACTCGCTTGTTGAGCTATTATAAACACTGTCTGATGATTCTTTATTTCTCTCCCTTCTTATTCCTCCTCCTCCCTTCTTCATATGTTTGGTGTTTTGTCCTGTGCTCTTTTTAGGAGTGCTCCCATCTAGAGCAGTCCCTGTAGAATGCCCTGTAGAGGTGGTTTGTGGGAGGCAAATTCCCTCAACTTTTGTTTTTCTGGGAATTGTTTAATCCCTCCTTCATATTTAAATGATATTCGTGCTGGATACAGTAGTTTTGGTTCAAGGCCCTTCTGTTTCATTTCATTAAGTAATCATGCCATGCTCTTCTGGCCTGTAGGGTTTCTGTTGAGAAGTCTGATGGTAGCCTGATGGGTTTTCCTTTGTAGGTGACCTTTTTTTTCTCTCTGGCTGCCTTTAATACTTTGTCCTTGTCTTTGATCTTTGATATTTTAATTATTATGTGTCTTGGTGTTGCCCTCCTTGGATCCTTTGTCATGGGAGTTCTGTGTACCTCTGTGGTCTGAGAGGCCATTTCTTCCCCTAATTTGGGGAAGTTATCAGCAATTATTTCTTCAAAGACATTTTCTATCCCTTTTTCTGTCTCTTCTCCTTCTGCTATTCCGATGATGCGTATATTATTCCTTTTTGATTCGTCACTCAGCTCTTTTATAATTCTTTCATTCCTGGAGATCCTTTTATCTCTCTCTGCATCAGCTTCTCTGCATTCCTGTTCTCTGTTTTCTAGTCCGTTAATGGTCTCCTGCATCTCTTCCATTCTGTTTTGAAGTCCTTCCAGAGCTTGTTTTATTTCTGTATTCTCCTTCCTTAGTTCTTGCATATTTCTCTGCAAGTCCATCAGCATGGTTATGACTTTTGTTTTGAATTCTTTTTCAGGAAGACTGGCTAAATCTATCTCCCCATGTTCCTTCTCAGGGGAAGATGTGGCAGATGCCGAAGCTGTCTGGGTTAGTCTTGTCTGGATCATATTTTTTTGCCTTTTCATGTTGACAGGTGCTATTGACTGTCAGCTGGGAGGGCCAAACTTTTCACTTGCTACTGGCCTTTCTTTACTGGGACAACTGCGACCTCTAGTGGCTTATGTTGGGTAATTGCGAGTAGGCTGGGTCTTTGTGTCTTTCCTGGCCGATAAGGATGGATCTCGCTTCCTGTGGGCGCTCTTTGCCTTAGGCTGTTTCTCTGCTTTTGCAGCGCCTGGAGAGGTAATGGACCGGGGGGCTGTTTGGCTGTTTACCTCCGTGAGGTGTCTCAGAGCTGTTGCCCAGGGGGTTAGTGCGCCCGGTTTTCCCTGTAATTCCCTGCCACTGGGCTGTGACCTACGCTATTTCCGTCCAGCTGTTAAATCCCTGTCCCTTTAAGACTTTCAAAAAGCCTCCGCTTTTCTTTGTCACAGGGGCATCAGCTTCAGCACCCGCTCAGAGGTCTTGCTGCCCTATTTCATTAGTTACCAGCCCTCTGCGCATGCACTGTGCCTGCGCTCTGGTGCGGGTGGCTGGGGCTGGGTGTTTAGCAATCCTGGGCTCCGTCTCCCTCCTGCTCTGCCTACTCTTCTTCCGCCAGGAGCTGTGGGGTGGTGTGCTCGGGTCCCGCTGGGCCGGGGCTTGTATCTTACCCCTTTCTCCAGGCGCTGGGTTCTCGCTGGTGTAGTTGTATTCTGTTTGTTGTCCTGTGTCTTCTGGTCTCTCTTTTAGGATTAGTTGTATTTGTTGTATTTTCAAAAATATATATGTTTTTGGGAAGAGATTCCCACTGTCCTACTCACGCCGCCATGTTGGCTCCGCCCTCTTGTAGGCTTCCTTTTTGTTCTGCTGATGGTGTCCTTTGCTATATAGAAACTTTCTGGTATGATGTAGTTCCATTTGTCCATTTTTGCTTTTGTTTCCCTTGCCTGAGGAGATGTGTTCAGAAAAAAGTTGCTCATATTTATATTCAAGAGAATTTTGCCTATGTGTTCTTCTAAGAGTTTTATGGTTTTATGACTTACATTCAGTTCTTTGATCCATTTCAAGTTTACTTTTGTGTATGTAGTTAGACAATAATCCAGTTTCGTTCTCTTGCATGTAGCTATCCAGTTTTCCAAAACCAGTTGTTGAAGAGGCTATCATTTCCCCATTGTATATCCATAGCTCCTATATCGTATATTAATTGACCATATATTCCTAGGTATTTTATTCTTTTTGATGCAATTGTGAATGGAATTGTTTTCCTGAGTTCTCTTTCTGCTTGTTCGTTGTTAGTGTGTAGGATAGCAACATATTTCTGTGTATTATTTTGTATCCTGCAACTTTGCTTAATTCAGATATTAGTTCCAGTAGTTTTGGGGATAGATTCTTTAGGGTTTTTTACTTACAGTATCATGTCATCTGCAAACAGTGACAGTTTAACTTCTCCCTTGCCAGACTTGATGCCTTTTATTTCTTTGTATTGTTTGATTGCTGTTGCTAAAACCCCAGTACTTTGTTGAATAAAATTGGGAAGAGTGGGCTTCCTTGTCTTGTTCCCGATCTTAGAGGAAAAGCTTTCAGCTTTTCACTGTTAAGTATGATGTTGGCTGTGGGTTTGTCACATATGGCCTTTATTATGTTGAGGCCCTTTCCCTCTATTTCCATTTTGTTGAGAGTTTCATCTGAATGGATGTTGAATTTTGTTGAATATTTTTTTGGCATCTATGGAGATAATCATATGGTTTTTGTCCTTTTTGTTGATATGGTGTATAATGTTGATGGATTTTCCTTGCATCCCTGGAAGAAATCCTACTTGATCATGAAGGATGATCTTTTTGATGTATTTTTGAATTCTGTTTTCTAATATTTTGTTGAGTATTTTTGCATCTATGCACATCATGGATATTAGCCTGTAATTTTCTTTTTTGTAGTGTCTTTGCCTCATTTGAATATTAGAGTGAAGCTGGTCTCAGAGAATGAGTTTGAAAATTTTCCCTCCTCTTCTTCTTTTTGGAAAACTTTAAGGAGGATGGGTATTAAGTGTTCACTAAATGTTTGATGAAATTCAGTGGTGAAGCCATCTGGTATGGCAGATTTGTTATTAGGTAGTTTTTAAATTACCAGTATAACTTTGTTGCTGATAATTGGTCTGTTCAGATTTTCTGTTTTTTTCTGTGTCATTCTTGGAAGGTTGTATTTTTCTGAAAAGTTGTGCTTTTTTTCTAGGTTATCCAATTTGTTAGGGTATAATTTTTCATCATATTCTCTAATAATTATTTGTGTGTCTGTGGTGTCCATAGTGATTTGTTCCTTTCTCATTTCTGATTCTGTTTATGGGTGTAGACTCTTTTTTTCTAGAGAAGTCTGGCTGGGGGTTTATCTATTTTGTTTATTGTCTTGAAGAACCAGCTCCTGGTTTCATTGATTATTTCTATTGTTTTATTTTTCTAGATTTTGTTTATTTCTGCTCTGGTCTTTATTATATCCTTTTACTGACTTTGGGCGTCATTTGTTTTTCTGTTTCTAGTTTCATTAATTTTGAATTTAAACTGTTCATTTGGGATTGTTTTTCTTTCCTGAGGTATCCCTATATTACTATATACTTCCCTCTTAGCACGGCCTTCGCTATGTCCCACAGATTTTGTGGTGTTGAATTATTGTTTTCATCTGTCTCCATATATTGTTTGATCTCTATTTTTATTTGGTCATTAGCCCATTGATTATTTAGGAACATGTTGTTAATCCTCCATGTATTTGTGGGGATTCTTGTTTTCTTTGCATAATTTATTTATAGTTTCATACCCTTGTGTTCTGAGAAGTTGTTGGTACAATTTTAATTCTTCTGAATTTACTGAGGCTCTTTTTGTGGCCTAGTATATTATCTATTCTTGAAAATGTTCCATGGGCACTTGAGAAGAACGTGTATCCTGTTGCTTTTGGATGGAGTGCTCTGTAGATATCGGTTAGGTCCATCTGTTCTAATGTGTTATTCAGTGCCTGTCTCCTTACTTATTTTCTGTCTAGTTAATCTGTCCTTTGGAGTGAGTGGTGTATTGATGTTTTCTAAAATGAATGCATTGCATTCTATTTCCTCCTTTAACTCTATTACTATTTATTCAACATATGTACGTGCTCTTGTGTCAGGTACATAGATATTTATAATGGTTGTATCCTCTTCTTGGACTGACCACTTTATCATTATGTAATGTCCTTCTTTGTCTCTTGTTACTTTGTTTGTTTTAAAGTCTATTTGTTCTGATACAAATACAGCAAATCCTGCTTTTTTCTCTTAAAATTATTTGCATTAAATATCTTTTTCCATCCCTTCAGTTTTAGTCTTTGTATGTCTTGGGGTTTGAAATGAGTCTTTTGTAGGCAACATATAGATGGGTCTTGTTTCTTTATCCGTTCAGTAATTCTATGTCTTTTGATTGGTACATTCAGTGTTTACATTTAGGATGATTGTCGATAGATATACACTTATTGCCTTTGCTGGCTTTAGATTCATGGTAACTAAAGATTCAGGGTAGCTTCTTTACTATCTAACAATCTAACTTAACTCACTTATTATGCTATTTTTCAAACACAATCTAAAGGGTTTGTTTTTCATCCTTTTCCTTCCTCCTCCATTCTTTACATATTAGGTGTCATATTCTGTACTCTTATTCTATCCCTTGAATGACTTTGGGGGTAGTTGATTTGATTTTACATTTGCTTAGTAAGTAATTTGTCTACTTCCTTTACTGTGGTTTTATTTTCTCTGGTGATAGCTATTTAAACTTAAGAGCACTTCCATCTAGAGCAGTCCCTCAAAAATACATTGTGGAAATAGTTCGTGGAGGTAAATTCTCTCAACTTTTGCTTATCTGGAAATTGTTTAATCACTGCTTCAAATTTAAATTATAATCTTTCCAGGTTGAGTATTCTTGGTTCAAGGCCCTTCTGTTTCATTGCATTAAATATATCATGTCACTCTCTTCTGGCCTGTGAGGTTTCTGTTTATTAGTCTGATAATAGCCTGATGGGTTTTGTTTTTATGTGATCTTTTTTTCTCTCTCTAGCTGCTTTTAATACTGTGTCCTATCCTTGATCTTTGCCATTTTAATTATTTTATGTCTTGTTGTTTTCTTCCTTGTTTCCCTTATCTTGGGAGACCTATGCACTTCTTTCACATGAAACTTTTTCCTTCCCCATATTAGGGAAGTTTTCAGCAATTATTTCATCAAATACACCTTCTATCCCATTTTCTCTCTCTTCTTCTGGTGTCTATATAATGCAAATATTATTCCATTTGGATTAGTTACACAATTATCTCAATATTTTTTCACTCCTAGAGATTCTTTTTTCTCTCTGTGCCTCACCTTCTTTGTACTCATGTTCTCTAATTTCTTTTTTATTTACTGTCTCTTCTACCTCATAATCTGCTTTTAAATCTTTCCATTGTATGTTTCATTTCAGATGCTGTATTTTTCAAAGTTTCTTTCTTTTTCTTGAAGTCCTCCCTGAAGTCTTGATTATTTTTCTGTAGCTCTGTGAGCATGTTTATGATTTTTATTTTGAAGTCTTTATCAGGAATATTGCTGATTTCAGTTTCACCTCTCCCTCCTTCTGGTGTTTGTGAGATTTTTTACCATTTCATATGTGTAACCAATAATGTCAAATAATAACTTTGTGTAGGTGGTGCCCTTTAGTGCTCAGAAGATGTACTCTTTGGAGCTGCCCACTACCTGTAGCTGTCCAGGGGTCACAGCTGAACCACTCCAGTGATGCCAGGAGGAAAGAGCTCTTTCCTGCTTCCCAGCTGCAGTGCCTGCCTCTACTGCAGGGGCCAGTGGACTGAGTGCACAGGGAGGAGCTCTGTGCTATGCCCCTGTAGCTGCTGCAGGCGGGGCATCCTCTGGCTGGCCTGGCACATTGGCAGGAGCAGCAAATTTGCAAGCCACTGCTGGCCAGGGAGGAAGGAACAGCAGGCTGTGAATCACCATGTAGGACATTGGGGCTGTGTTGTGAACCAGGAGATGGTAAGCCTGAAGCTCCAAAAGTTCCCAACCTGCTAAGCTGAGTGCATGGGAATTATTTTGTCCACCTGTCCTTTTTCCTGGGCAGCAAGCTCTGTGCAATCCTTGCCCCTTTAGCAGCCCTCTCATTGTTGGGAAGTCTCTCAGAGTTCCCCCTTTATTTTGTCCCAGAGTGGCCAGTTGTGGGACGTGTTCTCCACAAGAGGTTGGAATCTCAGTCTCTCTGAGTATTCTGCCTGTCTTAGCTTTTGAATCTTACTAATCTCCAGATCACCATGTAATGTTGGTCATGCTCTCAGAGCAGATTTCCAGGGCTGGGTGCTCAGAAGTCCTAGGCCTCCAGCCCCTGCCCACTCCACTTCTCTTCCTACACCAGTGAGCTGTGATGTGGGAAGGGCTTGGGTCCAGCCACATCACGGCTTTAGTACTTTACCCTTTTCCATGAGGTCTTCACTTTTCTCCAAACATAAAAAATCTGTCACAGTCTTCTTTCCTATTGCTCTTTCAAGATTAGTTGTACTTGATATATTTTCATATCATATTATATGTGGTTTTGGGAAGAGGTGTCTGTCCCACTTTTCACACCACCATCTTTAAGCCAATCTAGTCTACCTGACTTTAACTTTTAATTTTAATATTCTATGTATGCATTTGGTGTAAGATAATCCTCCCTTTGTGTGTGTGTGTGTGTGTGTGTGTATGTACAAACATACATATTTTTCCTAAAATTAGGGCAGTCCTCAGGTAAAGAACCTGGCCTCTTGACTCAAGCATGTCTTGATGCAGTCCTGGTTTTCCACCTCTGACTTCTTTGAAAGCTTCAATTGTACCTAAAATAATAATCATAATATTGTCTACCTCACGAGGACTCTCTGATGATTAAATAAAATAGTGCATGTTCAGTACAACTCAACTTCCTCCTAAGGTAAGTATTGTATAATGATTATGCACATAGTTTATAGTTAGGATTGATAGCAATTATATGTTGATATTGAGTTCTTTCATGAAGATTATAAATATCCCAATGATTATGTCTTTTATTAAAATCTCAAGATGAAATTAAACTTCTAAAAACTGTTGTTTATGACTTCATTATTTCAAAAGTTTCTACAAAAATTGTAGAATTACTGCTATTGTAAGTGTTAAGTGGCTAAAAAAGAAATATTTGACTCCAGACTTTAAACTAACCATAACTTAAAGATGAACGGATTTTATACATAAATGTGCACACAAATACAAACACAACCAAATAACCCTAGCTATAAAAGCAAGTATGTAACATTAATTATTTAAGAAAAGAAACACCAAAAGACAGAGTTATAAAGAATTAGTTGAAAGAGAAGGCTTCTTGGAAAACTGAATCTCAATATTTCTCATCACTAGAAACTTTTATGTTCACTCTAAGGTCCTAGTCATACACAGAGAAACACCTAGAAACTGACATAAAGCATCTTTTCAACAGAGTACGTAAACTTTGTTGGTTTAGTATCCCTTACTATTGGGCAAAGGATAGCAGATTTTGAGGTACCTATTGTTTTGTGTGGGGAGGGATATAAAACATACTTTTATTACTTTTGGTCCATCTTATTGAAAGGTCTCAGAGGGCAGTTGTGAGCAGCTTTTTGCAGTTTGCAATTAAACTTGGAAGTAAACTACCTGAAAGCTCTGTCATGGCCCCTTCTTTTAAACTCTTTCCCGGTAAAAGTCAGTGAATGTATTTGAAGTTCATTTTCATGACAACAGTTCTCAATAGAGTACATCTTATGCATCACAATGATTCTGACTTAGCAGTGTTTAATCATTTACCTTTTATTTGGGTGTGGTTCTTGAACATGAAGACTGGTTTCTTGAATAATGCTACTAAAGTCAACAGAATAGTGGATTCAGTGCCTACTTTGTGTTAAACTCTTTCATAGATTATCAAGAGTTAAAAGATAAATAAAACTTCTCTCTTTATTAGAAGTTAAAGCTTACCACACATCCATAAATTTAATAAGTCCCATGGTCAGTGAAGAATGAATGGCCATAGTCATTGTAGACAGCCACCAGGGTATAAAAATATGTGAGCCAAAAAGCAGACTTTTTAAAGCAGATACTGTGTTAACTTTTCAGTTTCAATCAATGGAACAGGAATTAAAATGTCAAGTTCATTCATCACTGGCATCGAAAATACTAAACAGGTGTCATAAATATGTGACGCATTGAAATAAAATTGTTCGGGGGTTCAGATTAAAGAATTATAGTAATTTCTAGATTAAAGGGAACTTAAAAATCGTAACAGCACAATCTTCTCCTAGTATAATTGCACAGTAGTAGCAGAGAGCTTAGACTGTAGCCAACCTACATAGGTTGAAATCTATACTCAAAATTTTACTCTCTACCCTTAAGGAAAAAGCTTATTTTTCACTTTTACTCTTGTAAAATCGAGAAAATACCTTTTTCATACATTTAAAAATTGTATTGCTTAATTTAGTACACATAAAGGGTAAGCAATAGTAACTCACATATACTGAACACACAATAAAATGTGGACATTATGGAAATTATAAAGATTGTCTCCTTTTTTAATAGGTGACAATTTTTTTTGAAAAGGACCAGATTATCAATATTTTAGGCTTTGCAGGCTGTATAATTTATCTCTAAACTGCTCACATCTGCAGCATGGAAACAGCCATATCTATTATTTAAATGCAGACAGGTGGCTATTTTATAATAAAACTATGAACACTGAAATTTGAATGTAAATGTAATTTTATGTGTCACAAAATATTGTCCTTCTATATGTTTCCACCACTTAAAAATGTTAAAAAACATTCCTTGATTATGAACTATACAAAATAGCCAGCAGGCTGTATTTGCCCCATGGACTGCAGTTCTCTGACTGGATGTATTATTCCAGATAGGCTTCTTATGCAGCTTGAGTTTGCTGGCCTAGTCAACACAATGGGGATTCTAGGGTCCCTTCAGCTGATGCCATGGTGTGGTATGGCCATGGCAAAAACATGCTGAACATGTTGGATAAATTTTCAATTGTAGAGAAATAAAGATGTTATTGTAAAATTGCAAAATGGAACCAGGTTGTCTTACATTAAAAAGTACCTCTATTTTTTCTCACTATTAAAAATTATCACACTTGTAAATAGTAAAGGAGTGACTTTCTCACTGTACTGTAAACTCCTAAAGGCAGGAACACTGCCTCTTCTATTTATCCTAATCTCAGTATCTATCAGAGTGAGTAGTGTGCAGTAGGTTGTCAATAATATTAACTGAGTGAATAAATGAATGAATAGATAGAAATTAAATAGTGCACATTCCATTATTTAATCCTAACTCTTCTGCTATCTAAGAGTCAGCTTAAATCAATTGAAATAAATAGGTGAAAATGTCAGTTATGAACAAGTGGATTATTGTTGAAATAATAACTATTGTTCCCTTTAAGATCATGTGTTGATGCATCTATTGGCCATGACCCTGATTACGCATCTCTATTACAACTTCCTAGAAGGCTACTAACTGGTTTCTTCCCTTTCTTACATTCCATTCTCAGATACTTTTAAATATTATGATTACTTCAATTTTTGATATGAAGTTATTGTTAAATACCAGAAAATTCTTTTTTTCTATTTATTTTTTTAAATAAAAATGACCATATGAGTGCATTAGTAAAGTATGACTACTTATAAATTAATTCAATAAGCAACATACAGGTTTTTTGGAGATATTTTAAGGAGAAACTTCATAGGCTGTATTGCTACTACTTAAAAATCTTTCCTCTTCCTACTTCCATTTTCCAGTTCTCTGATATATTAACTTATTTGTTCTACATTTTTCTCAGCACCTGCTTTTCTAAGGATTAAGTTTATATATTTTCTTCTAACGTTTTTCAATTTCTCTTCGAATAGATCCTCTTTATTGCTCACCTGTCTAAGATTCTGTTGACAGATTCTCAGTGTTATTAAACCATCCATGTTCCTGAAACCTTCGGGTACCAACCATAACAATGGTCTGCTCTGAGAAATAGAAAACGAGATTTCAAACTTTTTCGTGAATGCAACAAAGAGAGAAAAGTTTGTTTTCATTTATCAGAATCATTTGGCATTTCCCCACAGATTTACAACAGGAAAGTGATTTGGAGCTTCTACCGATGTATCCCCAGAGTTCTGTGTAGTAACAGTAAAGAGCTTTGAGGGTGTGAGGTCATTTCCCACATCTTTTTACCTTCCCTACTTTTTCCCCACTAGATTCATCATTCTTAGATAAGGAGGGAAGATTCTCATTTTCCGTGCTTTTACTCTACCACAGTGTCCTCAAGGGAGTAATTCATGAGAATATGGGCTCCAGAGTGCCTTTAAATTTTCTAGCAAGTACAATCAGCACATGCACTGGAAGGCAAACCATATTCTACTACACCAGAGGTTAAGCATTTGGCACTTTGCCATTTGCTTAACATGCTAGTCTTACAAAGTAATTTATTTTATGTCATTTGTTATTCTTAGGTAGTATGCATTCACCATTTTGCCTTCAGCTGAAAGGCACTGTATTATATAAATCTTGGATTCTGTACATTTGAACGTTAGATGAAATTTCTGTGAAATTTCTATGAAATTGCATCTACATACCAATTTAGACTTGTAGTTTAATAATAATATTATGTCCATTAGCATTGAATCACTACATGGCACTCTGATTTATTGATATATTAGCCAATGTTCAAATCAGTGGCAGTAGGATAAAGTTATGACTAGACAAATTCAGCATAAAAAGATAAAATTGACATGACCAAATAAAGTCTGTGTAATGTAATTACAAGGAACAAAAGAGATATGATTTACATTTTATTTAGCATCATAGATGGGAAGGAAAATGATCTC
Organism: Manis pentadactyla; assembly: GCF_030020395.1. Lineage (NCBI taxonomy): Eukaryota > Metazoa > Chordata > Mammalia > Pholidota > Manidae > Manis > Manis pentadactyla. The sequence goes on from NC_080023.1 coordinate 24,372,451, forward strand.
CTTTTATATCAAATGAACAATACATGCTTTAATTTTTGCAATTAATTTATATCCCCAATTTCAAATAAGTGATTTCAATTATCATTTGAAATTATACAAATGTCTCAACTGTATAGTCCAGTTAAAATTAACTAAACCTATTTATCTCAAACTTGTTTTTAGGAAAGTTACATTCTCAGTGGCACAGATTTATCTGAACACTTTGTCATTCAAGGCTAGTTGCCTGTCTTTAAAATCCTTACACATGAGGTCATAGAAGATTTGTGTCCTCCAATGTGAGATTATGGTCTTACGTCTCTTCTGGGTTGGCATCCTTTCTTAGTTCTAGTTGTGCTCTGTCTCTCTGTCTATGTCTCCCTCTCTCTGATGCATATATGTACACGGTTTACTGCTGTGTCCTCTTCTTTGTCATTTTTTTTCTAGCTTGCATGTTTTTCCATTTCTCTGGCATTACAAATGTCTATTGTTCAAAAGCTATAGTAGAAGCAAAAGGTGATCGTTGTTATTTCATCCTAATTTGATTTCCTATCACAGCTTTGATGCAAAAATTGCTTTCTAATTATTGGTAGATATAATATTTATGTAAACCATAATTGTGGCTAATTGTGGCTGTGTATAGTGAAAGCTGAGGTGATCAGCAGGATAAAAGAAGGGTGAACTAGTGTAAAACCATAGGTGAAGGGATACTATAAATGAAAAGGCAGAATCCATGTTTTATGTTCCCAAAACAAGTGACAAAAAAAGAGGAAGAAAAATATCTGTCATTAAATTCCTTCTTGATCAGAATTGAGCACATCTGTGTAGCAGGTTGTGAAGTGTAGCTCTCGGCTCATTATAATCATTCTAGATGTCAAATCTCCAATTGCATCATCAAAATATGCACCCTTTGAAAACCTCATTAAATTTCCTTATTGCCAACATACTCAGTTGCTATAAATTACCTCCTATTTTTTATAAATTGTTTTCACTTTTCAGTTTGAAAAGTTTCATCTTCTTTTCCTGAAACCAACCCAAAACAACACACATAAATTCCCATCTAAGTGTCTATTTTGTGTTTAGTTCATCTGTAGAGATGTATACCTACAATTTTAGATACAGAATTTTGATGGTTTATACAGATCTCTACTTGCAGGGTACAGAAATCAACATGAACAAAATAAATACAGATAACAGTTTACTACGAACAAGCAGAAATCTTTCACAGAGTTCTCGAAGTCCATCCAGGACTGAGGGAACACAGAACAGGGGACCAGGTCATGTTACTTTCTGTCTTCATCTCTGCTTTTCTTGTCATGGACTTATTCTTTTTTCTGAAGCCTATTTCCCTCTGCTTCCTGATAATTGGAGCAGCTGCTTTGGACCCAGAAATGTAAATGCTGTGCTGAGGAACCCTTAATATCTTTGTTCTACCTAGTTGGGGCTATTTCTTGCCAAAGAAATGCATTTCAGTTCCACTTAAGCCACTTCAGTATGACTTATTTTTGTGATAACAAAATATAGCATTTAACTTATTTAAGAAGAATGAGTTCATTACCACTTAAGACTCAGAAGTAAAATTTGTTCAGTGAGAAGTCAGAGGGTATATTTTGTTTACAACAGAGTTGAAAGTCCAGTTAGTAAGGTAGAAAAAAGGAAGTTGAATATAGTACTTTAAAGGAAAAATACAAATGTATAAGTAAAGGAGAGAAGAGGTGACAGGGCTTCTTGGATTTTAGGTGGTACGTAGGAAAAGAGCACCTAAAATAGAAACATAGTGAAATTTGTTAGTCCCACCATTTTGTCTGAAACATCAATTTTAGTTTCATCTTCAAATCTTCAGGGAGGGGTGCTGGTATTATCTATGAACTTAAAATAATTGATATGATTAACAACTGATGCCATTCACTGGACCTCTGACAATTACAGAACATAAACTGGGACACAGGATGTGGTGAAATGAAGTCCACAGGAGGCACTGAGGAGCCAGGGCTTTATGGGATCAACTTTGTTCCGGTATCTGTATTGACTTCAGGTAAACGTGCTGGAATTCTCTCATCGTAGCGTACACAATGCCCTTGAACAGGCATGAAAGGGTGAGTGAAAGTTCATAATGCCCAGAAGGTCTTACAGATAGATGGTGCGTTTGCCCTTCAGCTGCATAGGCCATGAAGGTTGAGTGTGCAAAGAGAGAAAAAAACAGTGTGAATAGAAACTCAAAAGAGGAACAAGGGCTATATAGGAATAATCTGTACATAGACAGACAAATCTATGAAAACTAAAACAGAGAGGTTTTTAAGGTCAAATTATAGAATATTAGAGAAACCACACACTAAGTGCTTTATTTTACATGAAACTGAAAGTAAAAGATTAGAATTTACATGGATAAGATCACATGACAAAGTAGTCATATTCTATATTGGAATCCATGCTTACTTGGTTTCCTGATCCACAGTTTCCGCAGATGTGAGCACAGCTCTGCATTTGTGTGTGCATGTACGTATGTGTGTCTGTGTTGGGGTGTGGAGGCATGTATACCTTTGTATGTTCTCATGTCAAGAATTGTTTGAGATAAGAACTTTTTGGACAAATAAAAAATATTTTGTCATGATTTTTAATGTTCCATTGTTTTCTGCAATAATTTTTTAAGGGATTTGATATCTTCCAACATTACAAAAAACAAGTTGATATCTATCAGAGTCGTGTTATTCATCTTTAATAAATAAAATACTTAGTAAAGAAATAGGTGTGGAAAGATGAAAATAATTTTCCCAGTGTTAAGAAACAGGTTGGTGTCAGTTCCTAGACCAGACCCTTGGTTTCACTCTTCTGTTAAAATTAAATCTCCTGGTTCAGTGGTTATTAAAGAGCTCCAGAAAAAAAAAGATTTATTTTTGTTTCCAAGAGTATAAATGTTTGTATATGATTAAAGAATGAATAAAGAGCTGGCATAAACCTTATAGTAGTATTGTCATGGGGCTTAATGTAATCACTTGCCCTTGCTTCTCTAATACATAGCTTTCCCATAAGAATTGATATTTTAATTTAGTATATTGTTTCCTATATGAACTAATATTACCTCTGTAATAATTCTAAAATTGACCTGCATTTCCAACTACATGGAAAGACTAACTCTTCCTACTTTTGGTAGAGCCAGCAGGATTTATTTTTAATGCAACTAGCACAAGTCAGTGATTTCTCCTTCCAACCCAGAAATGTTATATGGATTTTCAATGTGTTTCTTTTCCAAGAGATAGCCATATGTAAACGCACAAAGGCAAAGTATTTGGGAAGGCCTCAGAGTATACCCTTTCCTTTCACTTCGTTTCCTTTCCCTTCCCTTCCCTTCCCTTTTCCTTTCCCTCTTCTCAATTTTTTCTTTCCTTTTCTTTTTCCCCTCTTCCCTCTCTTTCTTTCTTCACTACTTCTTTCTTCCTTTCATTCCCCTACCTTTTTCCTTCCTGTCTTTCTTTTTCTCTTTCTTCCTCTCCCTCTCTTCTCTCTAAATCTTACAAAGCAAATGAGGTCTAGAGTCACAGCAGGGTAATGGAATGAAACACTTCGCCTAGCAAGGAACTTTCCAGAGATTCAAAGGAATACCTACAGAGACATTGTAACTGTAAGAGGACAGTCAAGACCCAAAGGGAAGAAACATGTGCAGAACTGCAACATGCCCCAAAATCAGAATTAAAATACTGCTCTACCCCATTCAAAATCAAATATTGTACAATTTACTGACTCCAGGTTTGTTTATTTTTTCTGTCTGCTCAACTTACTTACTAGTTTCCTAACAGAAATACACACAAAATGGTTTGGTTGGCACTTTGGCAAAGGAATCATGAGAGGTTCCAAACCACCAATGGACTATCTTCTGAAAGAGTACACAGATCAAATGGCAACTCACTGGATGACTTTACGTATTTAGATCTTGCACATTTATATTCAGTGTCTTATGACCCTCACTTTCTTAGAGCTGTTTTTAGAGGAGATGGAACCAGATTATTCTATGTGACTGGTATCTCTCAATAAATGTGAGCCTCACAAGTCATTGATCTGATAGTGACAATCAATTTAAAATAACCTCCAAGTACGGAAATCATTATAAGTTGACAATATGTGGAACAGTAATACTCACTAGAAACAATGCAATCTCATTTTGTTCCACTTGGTGTGCTTAAGTGTTCCCTGTTATATTCCTCTGTATACTTTCATACCAAAAACATGACAAGCTTCTTTGTATTCTGTGGTATCACATGGCATATACATATTCCAAACAAGGGTTTGTGTACCTCAGCAACTCCACAGGAAACAGGTTTTTCAATAAATACTATTCCTTAATAGTCTAGCTCATTAATGACTTCTATTACTTTCCAAAAGTGTACTAAATTCCTTATGGAATTCAGTTACATTTCAAGATGAAAACACAATGCATGAGAATACTGAAATCTTATAAAAGGCAAGCTTTTTTTTACCCCTTTTTCATTCCTCCCACCGAGACACTTCAGAATACAAAACTATAATGTCCCCTGCTTCATGCATCAAATACCCGATGTAAAATGTAGAGGGACTCAGAGCAGGTGAAGTGCAGTTGCCAGGTCCTGAAAAATATTGTAAAGAAGTTAAAGGAACAAAGTAGGATTACAGGCTCTGAACTTAACCCTTTGTTTATGAAATAAGGAAGGAATTCTTATAAAATGATTTTTACTCCCTCTGGAGAGAACAAAGTTATTTGGTAATAAGTTATTTTTCCACAGCATCAGCACAACTATAAACCTACAATGTACGATATCAACAGAATTGATTACTTGCCATTGAACATGAGGCTTAGAAATCTCCATGGAGAAAGAATAGCAAACTACATGTGCCTAGTGTTACTCCACACCTGTTCTCTGTGGCATTTTTCCCTCGTTATTTTGTAAGCTCTTTGGTTACAACAATTGTGTCTATTATTGAATTTATCTTCCCAGGCATACTATGAGTTTTTAGTAACTATTAAATAACAATAATCAAAACATCCCAGAAGAAAAATCTCACTTAAATTTGAAAGCCAGAAATCTTAAAGACAAAGAATAGTTTTATTACCTATAATGTAAATCAATAAGTATGTTTAAATTATATTACATTTTGTGAGTAGAATTAGCAGGTGGCTTTGTTCTTTTTGCTTAGATATATATCTCACATTATATGTAAAGAAAATATTTTCAAAATATAAACTATTCATATCCTGGTTTCAATAGGCCTACTTAGTATATGAAATAACATAAATGATTCCTAAAATAAATATGGTTAGATTTATAGTATTCAGTTTTGCAAGGTTATTGTGATTCTAATCTAGAGGAATATCCCTTTAAAAATATGCCATGTAAAGCACATCTGATTATTTTAGCCTTCAGACTAAAGACACGCAAACATTACAGTGATAATGAATACGGAGTCTGTAAACAATGATTAAACCATCATGATTCAAATGAGATATTAGGATCTTACATGAATGGAAATCTGCACGTTAAAGTGCTAAATAGATCACACATATTTTGATCGCAAAGGTCAAAACTTGAACAAAATAAGCCACAAGATAAGCAAGTCCCTGATACATAATAGAGATGAGAAATTCACAATTAATTGCAATGTAAAATATAACTATGGAAATAAAAATGATGGTGATGATGATGATCTCTTATAAATTAAGGGCACTCATTCTGTAAAACTGCAGAGAACTTAAGTACTTTTATACTTGTAGGTAGGAAAGGCTTAATGGAAGTGTTCACATTTAAGCTGGTTCTTAAATAAAGAGCTAAATATTAATCAGTAGGAAGTTCAGGTATTCCAAATGGCTTAAAAGCATCTAGAAATGACACAAGGAATATGAATGAAAAAAAAAAAGCTGTGCAATTTGACTGAAATATCCCTTTAATACATTATTTTACTGAGAGACAAATTCTGTTTTTTTAATTGATTAAAGTAAGCACTGTTTTGGTAGAAGCTTGATCCACCAAGTAAAAATTACCTTTTTACTTTATTTTAACTACTGCATTTTGAGAAAAGGGACCTCTATTTGCTTTAACACAAAGTGAATTTTTATACAGTAGTATCTAAATCAATTTGATCATGATTTATGTAAAGAGATTTTATAAAGGAATATTCCAGAGTCGTGTTTTACAAAAAAAATGAATATTTATTTATTCCATTCAACTTAATACAATATAATCTGAGTGAATAAAACATTTCAGTACAGTAACTTTTAATATCACACTTGTACTATTTCTTAAGTATCATTAACATTGTATTATTAACCCAAAATCTCTGTCAGAAAGAGGCCATTGTTCATAACCACAAAACCAATGCCTGTTACATTGCCTGTTTCAAAAGGGAGGCCCAGTGCTGAATGAGCCCAGGACTAATTTAATGGATTCCATTGCATTTTGAAAATCAATATTTTCTATATTAGTAATCTCTTTAAATGTTTTTAATCATGTACTCTTTAAAATACTGCCCAGACTATGTTACATTAGGGAGTATCTTTCAGATATATGTACAATTATTTGTCACAAGTTTATATAACTGTGGAGAATACAACTTTTTCAATACTATAAATATTGTCTTTTTAAAATAAAGTCAATACATTCCTTCCAAAATATGTATCCAAGGTAATAGAAATACAGGAGTGATTTTAACACTGTGATCATATATTTAGTCAATAATTGTGTATCATTTGTTTCCTCCTTTAACACAAATGTATTCTTTGAAAAAAAGTATTTATTGGGCATCTGATTTGCATCAGTTGTTGTTCTAGGCACTTGATACATGTGATGGAGATTCCTACCTCCGTGCTCCAATTTCTGTATAGCTTAATCCACTACCTTCTGAATATCCCATTTACCCCTAGGTAACATGTTGCTCCTAAAGTCTGAATACCTACAGAATTTTTAAAGTGGCCTAACATTTTAAAGGCAAACCTAAATTCCAGTCTCTTCACTTGATTAGTTTATCATTTAGAGAGCCTTTTAATTTTGGAAACAAGCTCAGCAAAGGTTACATCTCTGACCATTGTTCTGATATTATTCTTTTTTAAAATTTTTCTCTTTATTTAGGTTGAGTCTTACTGGTTTAACCTTCACATCACTAATGAGTGTGGGCATTGCTCTGGGCATGTAAAAAATGAGCTCCTCACAGGAAGGCTTCTCTTTTTCATTAGCATCATAGAATTAGAGCTGCTTACCGGGACATTTGTTGGTTTGGGATGTCCCATCGCTTGGAGGCTAACAACCAAGCATTCCAAGCGCTGCTGATACTGGGCATTCTTTTGTGAGGTTTCATGCACGTTATTTTTATGGAAGAATAGTTGGCATACAATATTGTATTAGGTTCAAGTGTATAACACAGTGGTTTGACATTTATATACATTACAAAATGGTCACCACAGTAAGTCTGGTTGCCGTCTGTCATCATACAAAGTTGTTACATTATTGACTTTATTCCCAATCTGTACATTACATCCCTGTGGCATATTTATTTTACAACTAGATAATTTATCCTCTTCACCTACTTTTGTCCATCCCCCAACCCTCCTCCCCTCTGGTAACCATCGGTGTGTTCTCCATAACTACATGACCATTTCTGTTTCATTGGTTTATGTGTTTGTTTTTAGATTCCACATATAAGTGAAGTCATGCAATATCTATCTTTCTTTGCCTGACTTATTTCACTTAGCATAATACCTTCTAGGTCCATCCATGTGGTTGCAAGTAACAACATTTCGTTCTTTTTAGTCCCATGTATATGTGTATCGCAACTTCTTTATCCACTCACTTATCAATGGACACCTAAGTTGCTTCCATATCTTGGCAATTGTGAATAATGCTGTGACAAACATAGGGACGCATATGTCTATTTGAATCTGTGTTTAGTTTTCTTTTCATCCATACCTAGAAGTGGAATTTTCAGATCATATGATAGCTCTACTTTTAATTTTTTGAGGAACTATTTTCCATACTATTTTCCATAATGGCTGCACCAGTTTAACATTCCCAGCAACAGTGCACAATGGTTCCCTTTTCTCCTCATCCTCACCAATTCCTGCTATTTCTTATATTTTTGATAACAGCCATTCTGACAGGTGTGAGGTGACATCTCATTGTGAGTCTGATTTGCCATTTCCCTGATGGTTAGGGATGTTGAGCATCTTCTCAGGTGTCTTTATGTACATTTTGATGTCAACTTGGGTATAGTCAGTCAAGACACTTCTCATTCACCAACCAAACATTCTCTCCACTTTGTTTCATGGCTCTTGGCCCTTGGCTAGTACTTTTATGACCCACTGTGGATAGGCTGTGGCATTACTGCACAAGGACACTAACCAATGGCACCTCACTCACTTTGCACCTATTACTTATGAATATCACCCATCCCTTTGGGTACCCCAGATGCTATTAAACCATGATTTGCCAGGGAACCTACTTAGGAACAATACATGAGCAACAAGGAAATGTTGGGAATTAAAACTCAATGGGAAAGAGCTTTAACAAATAGTTAATGGGAAATAAGGAACAAATTCTTTTTTCTTTCTCTTAAGGAACTTCCCTGGGTATGTTATATCATACATCCTCTTAGAAGAGAGATCCGTAAGACTGTTCATTTATGCCTGACGTCAAGTGGTGGCTAGCTCTGTCCTATGCCTTTGTGTTTCCCCTCCTTCCCTGTCTCAATCCCATTTCCTTTCACTACTTTTTTTTTCATCTGCCCATGAGGATGGGGGAGGGTTATTTTTTTAATAATTTCCTGGAATGGGTCTTTACAGCTTAGACTTGAAGGGGCCTATAGTAAATGTGTTTGAGATGCCAGTGCTTTACTGGCATAGTGTTGAGAAAGTGGCCAAACAGCACAAGGTTATGGGAATATTTGAATGATCTTATCATGTAAGATCTGAGAGCTCAGCACTTTAAAGTATTTCTGGGAAGGTCTGAAGGTCATCCTTTCACTAAAGCAGTAAGCAAAGCTCTGGTGATGGCACTGGCTGCTGTGAGAAGCTGGGTGGTACTTGTCTTGTATGGGTTGATGCTGGGAGGTGGTCCTGTGGACATTACTGAGGACTGTGGGTTACAGAATAGAAGAGACCAGATAGCAGCATTTAACCATCAGAGAAAGAAAATCTGGAAATGCAATCAGGGTGCATTGATCTGCAGGGATACACAGCTAATGAAGTAAAGTATTCCTAAAGTGAGATGGACAGAGAATATATTAGGATTAGCTCAATTTGAGTAACTAAAATAAATTCACACTAAAAAATTATTGTCTCTAACCCAGTTTCTAGTTTAAGATGGTTCATAGACACAGAGCTAATTGTTTCAAGAATAAGCCTATTCATCTTAGGGAAGGATTCTACAACTGCTTATATTTCATAATCACAGGCTAAAGCAATCTATACACTGAAAAGCCAGCAAGATAGATATCTTTTTTGTGGTTTTGCTTTGTAAATCAACACTTAAGCACCATCTAAAAATTATTTATGAATTAACTTTGATTATAATAATAATCATGTTTCTGGAGAGCCAGTGATGGTGCCGGTCTTTCCTCTCTTCACGAAGTAGGGAGCAATTCCAAGAAAAGCCATTTCCTTAGTATAACACATATCACAGCATACTAATGGATCGAAAAGTCTTAGATATCCCCTGAGACAGCTACCTCATTTTTATGATACTTCACATCAGTTACTCATGAGTAAAATTAGTTCTCTTACAAAAGGGATGCCAAAGAGCTCCCTAATCCCCTCCACCATGTGAAAACACAATGAGAATTATGGGACGCAGAAGACGGGTCTCCCCAGAACCATGTGGGCATCCTCAACTCAGATCTCCAGACTCCAAAACAGTAAGAAATAAATTTCTGTCATTTTTAAACTACCCACTCAGTGCTTGTTGTTTCTACAGCCCAATTAGATAAAGATAGCATTCAAAGAAAATAGAAAAAGTTCCTTTTTGGCACATTTAATTTTATATTTATATATACAATTATAAAACTAGCAAAACTTGAAAGAAATAAATGAACCCCTGTTGCCTCTTGCAACTTATTTTCTAATTTGTGCTCCTCTGTATTCTCCAGAAGTACCAGACTGTCTAGAGTGTGATACTGACTTAGTCATTCATGTTAAAAACTTATTCAAAAATCCATTTTTATTTAGGAAAAACCTCACACACTTTATACTAAAGATTTCATCATTTATCAGAAGTTTTCCTAAGCTATGTAAATAAGACAGGTATTTTCTCAAATAATGTTCATTATCACACATTAGACAGTTAAACACTATTACTGATAATGGAACAAACCTGTGAATTAATGATCAAAAAATGTTCAATATCATTTGTAGGTTGTGGTTTTGATCACAAAGAATAAATTCATTGAATATATATTGTGCAAGATTTTCAGTTTTTAAAATGTTGGGGAACATGTAACATAACATTTTTAAACTGAGCTACATAATATAGTGATATGTGTTCAGAAGCACATGATTATGTGTGTAGAGGGAAAGGCTATGTATTGTCAGTTCACTATTTGTCTCCCTTTTGATGGGTCTATTAAGCCATTATGAAATTTGTTAAATGTTAATATATACAATTGCATCACTCAGTGAGAGACCTAGCCCTCTATTTACAAACCCTATCCACCAGAACTAAAAGGTATGTGCAGATTAGTAAAATGTATCTATTTCCCACTATATTCCAGACACTAAGACTTCACATATGTTGGTGGGAGAACTTCCTATACAAAAAACGCAGTGTTATATTTGAGTAACTAGATATGACTAAAAATCTGTGCATATTGATAAACCCTTTAGTATTTTCATTTGACTCAAAAATATTTCTATTTCCATTATTTATGATAAACCTTCTGTATTTTCACAGAATAAAGAAAACTGCATACCAATACAAAGAGCTATTGAATACTTTGATTGATATCTTCCAGACATAGGCTAAAATGGGATCATTACAGAGAATGAGATATGCATATATGTATGTATTCCAGAATGTAATCATTTATATGTATGAATATAAATGAATATGTGTGTGTGTGTATATATATATATATATATGTATATATATATATATATATATATATATGCAGGTTACATATATATGTTTCTATGTAGTATGTATATGTATATACATATATGTATATATATATATCACAAATAGTCCAAAGTGTAATCATGCCTATATTCTGCTTTATAGCATAACATTCCTAATAATATTTATCTAATAATATTTCTTAAACTATTCTATGGAGAAATTTTTAAATGATTCCATACCTTAATCATCAAAATCATCAGCATCAGTACCAGCATTATCATACTCTGTATGGTCCTATAATGTATCTTTTATCCATAAAACATAATTTTTGTAAATCTCTTTTTTGGGAGCCTGTAGATTATCATATTTTAATGTTATAAATAACACATGAGGAATACCAATCATTAAACACATATTTCATTCAACCTAATGTACATCAAAAACTATTCTAACATATGGCCATAGCAGTGAAAAATATAGAAACTGTATGTTTGTATGGAATTCACACAAATGTTTGTTTCCAAATATTTGTTTACAAATATTATTTTCTTGGAAGTAATATTAGAGGTGCCATTATTTTCTCAAAGGAAATAATATTTAAAAGATCTTTCCATATATTGCTAAATTGAACTCCAAAAAGACAAAGCCAAGTTAGAATTTGAAAAATGTATGAAAATCACCTATAGTCTTAGATATTTGCCATCATGATTGTCATTTAGAAATAGAAATTTGTCAGGCATATCATTATTTTAATATGAATAATTTAATTTGTAATTAAACTAATTACTTTGTAATTAAATTCTTTTGTAATTAATTTGTAATTATTATTTATATCAAAACAATTTTAGTTTGAAGTTTCATATTTATTCTGAAGAGCACTGTGGCATGACGGTTAAAAGCCTGAACAATGGTGCTAGGCTACATCTGCTTAAATCCCAGATCAGCCACCTCTCAGCCACAGACCTTGGCCTATTTATTTAATTACCACTTGCCTCGTTTTCCTACCTATATAGAATAGGTTTAATAAAGTTCAGATTAAATTCAATTTTATATATACATATGTATAAAACATGTATACCACACACATATAAATGGTAATAATATAATTACATATGTTCTTATAATAATACTAGCATACAGGAATCATTATAATAAAGCTATATGGTGTGCTCATATGCACTGCCCAAATTTATTTGGGAATATGTCTTTATAATATAATAGAAAATTACAGTAGTTCCTTAGAAATTAATAATACTCTTTTCCAGCCACATATACTCTAACCTCCCTTCATTTCCCCAAGCAAGAATTCATCTTTTACTTGGCTGCTCCTGAACACACCATGCTTTCATTTAAAAAGCTATCAGTTCAAGGCTAATGCTCTAAATTTGCTAATAACCCTGTTTTATCAATCGATAGATTTGCTGTTTAGTAACCTGTTTCTTTAAAAGGAAATTGTATTTGTGCTGAGTAATTGTTGTTGTTAAATAAAACACTGGGTTGTTTTCATCTGTATGGCGGGGCCCACGTTTTCATAGGAGGCCTGGAAATGAATATATGGGGCTTAATGATAACACAGGACTACTTTCCCAGTGTTTTTAAATAGATGGCAGCTGTAAAGAAAGGCACAATAGTGGTATTAGAGGAGATTTCCAGATGATAACTTTCACTGTATTGCTTTCCTGTAAATAATGACAATGCTGTAGAAGAGAATTGCTACAGTTTCATCTTCAATAAAGGGGTACTTGGCACTCCCACCTTTGAAACTAGTTCTGTTTCCCCTTGAGTAAACAGAGACAGTGAAGAGCCATGCCTCAAAGTTTCAAAATTTGGAAGACAGAAAGGACATTTGGTAAGGCAAAAATTATAGCCAAGTGTCTGGCATGAAAAGTAATTCAGCAAAGTCAGAACTGACCTCTCTCCTGTGGCTCCTACATGACGGGACCAAATGCTCTATCTCCACACTGTCTCATCATGCAGCAACTTTTTGCATTTAGGGACATTATCGTAAAAGTTTCTAAAAGACCTATAGCTGACCTAGTCCTTACCATCTGAATAGGAAATCATGCCAGGTTTGTGTCCTTTGGTTTCAGATGAGGCAGTGTAATTAAAAATGAGTCACACTTTGGGATCCATAGAAAGACACCTTTTTCTTGAAATTCAGGTATAGTGCTATTTCTGGTAGATTCCAGGGGTTTAATTTATTCAAATGTCCAATAATAACCCAGCAGGGACAGTGCCTGGGGTCCTATCAAGAAGTTTCTGTCTCTCAAACCTCTTGCTTGAGATAAAAGAAGCTACAGAAACGATTTTCCAGTGGCCTTCTCAGCCCTTCAGTACAATGGAAGGGGAAAAAAAAACCTTCCTCGCAGCAGTCTAGGTACGGTGTCTCTGCTGTCTATCCACCGCAAACTGTTCTACCTCCTAGTCTAGAATTAGGCTTGTGTTCAATTGAGACAGAAAGGTCAGCATATAAAAAAAGGAAATGAAGTAGATTAAACTGTTGAAAAAGAACATTGTAAACTCTTCCAAAATCAGTGCATTGCATACATGTGCCTCTGTCCTATTTGTGTGTATAAATATACACACATACCGTGAATATATATGCATGTATATAAAGCATATAACTATCTAATATAAAAATAAATAATGAATATATAATTATAATACATTAAAGGTACATATTTTATCCTTTGCAAATACATCCCCCAAAATGTCTACTACTGGGTCTCTTTGAAGGGACTCAACAGATAATAATACTGAGACTGATGGGCACTCCTTAAATTTAACACGGCTGACAAAACAAAACCCCCAAATAAAGAGATTCTCAAGAACAGAAAGAAAGCAAGTGTATTGGTGCCTGCATTCAATTACTGTACTATAAAGCATTCATTCCTTTGGAAGAACCTATTATTTTTCAAAATAATGCAAAGTCTCAGCAGGCGCCATCGTAGTCGGCTGTGCAAACTGCATCTCCGCCAAACTCCAGTAATTATTTAGACCAGTCAGACTCCGTGTGTGCTCTACAACAGAGTCAGCATTCCCTGCATCACTTCTAGTTGTTTGTTGGATCTTATTGTTAGGATCATGGCATTCATTACTGGGGACCAAACCCTTCATTACACAGTTTGTCAAAGTCCTCAAGCAATGCAGTATTTGCAAAAGAACAAGTAGAATTAGTTTCCTATTGGGAGCTCTTAAAATAAAAGAAAAATTAAATAAATAAAAAGAAAGAAAGGAAAGGATTTCCAAAGTACATGCTACTTTGTCACCAAATTGTGACAGGTCTTTCACCCACATGTCAGTCAGATCAGCAAAAGTACACAATATTTAAGAATACTCAATAAACTTCTTTTTAACAATACTATAGCTTTGAAAGTTCACTTTTCCAAAATAGTGTCTTTACTACAATCAAATAATACTGAATGCTTGCAGTGGAATTTTGTTTGTTTTCAACAGATACATGATCTGAGGAAATATGAAGGGATGTGGTAATTCGGCATTAATTACCACATAAGGCTCCTATAATAACTTATTTCAGTATATCTATGGTAAGTGAAATTTTATCGTGAACCCACTGAAGTTATGAGAGTTGAAAAAAATCTTTTATAACAGTTCATTTAACATTGACTATTGGAACTATCCTTTTTTTAAGAGGAATTACGGAGATGATTCCCCATTTGTTAGTCATGTCCGCTGTGTCCTCTAACCTAAAACTTGTAAAACAGACTGCATGAGATTTTGTTCATGCATTCTTGTAACAAATCCAAGTTTCTCCTCAATGGAGCATAGATCCAAAGAAACTTGGCAGTCTCTGAGAGACAGAATATTTGATGCATACCAAATGTGTTCATGGCCAAGAAAAGTAACCTATATTACAGACAGTAGTTTAAGACTTACATTCCTCAGATGAACATTTCGTCTTCAAATTATCCAGGCCTATCAAATGACACTAGCTTGAAGACTCTCTCTCTCTTTATCTGAATGTGTTGATTGTTCTGTTTCCTCTTCCTTAATTAAATGTACTCATCACTTCACATGGTAAGCTGGACCCAAAGGTCCTAAATATGTTAAGCCTTTCATTTCTATTAGTCTTAACCCCTGTGCTGTTTAACCTTCATATGCATAGTCTTCATTTCCTACCTTCATTTCCAACTGTGTCCTCTCTTTCAGGAATGTTCTACTAGTTCAGAAAGAATTACTTGTTCACCCAAATTCAACTTCTACATTCATTTTGGCTTCTCCCACTTATGTTCCTAGAATTTTTATGAAACAATCTATTTAAAAATTATATACCATTAGTTATACTCACAAAGAAAATGGAGAACACAAAAGTCAATTTACCTATAAAAGATAACAAATGTGAGACCGAACTGTGGTTTGAATCTATACGGGTCACCTGGGTGGTGTGGTGTGACATGCATATGTGGGTGGGTGTGACTGCTTTATAAACAGGAACCAATGTCTTCTTTCTAAAAAAAAAAAAAAGCCTTAGTCTTTTAAAGATTGCATTTCTATATGACAGGTATGTTTTTTCTCGCCTGGTGTGATTGATTTCTGAGACTTCATTTCGAACAATATGAAATAGACCATCCTTTTATGAGACTTGATTTTCACAATTCAGCCATTTCTGCTTCACAGGTATGCAGACTTAACAAATTGTCTTGACTTCCTGCAGTTTCCAATTATTACAGTTTACATAATTTAAATTAAGCTGTGAACTTCAGCCTGCCATAGGTAGAGAGGGAGTATGGGACTCCTTCTTTAGTATTCTGAGATCAGGGAGAGTGGGTCCCAAGTTCAGCACAGCTTCAGAGCTGAATAAAGTCACATGAGTCCCAGGAGAAAAATACCTTGTCGTTGAGCCAGTATTCCGAGGAAGAATTTCTCCCTTTCATATCCAGAGTAGAATGCAGGCTAAGATTGTCAACATTCATGATGTAAAGCAGTTCTTAGAGCAGGAAGTAAAGAACTGATGATCAGAAGACTCTCAAGTTGCCTAGCATTGCAAATCCACTCTTTATAATAAGATATAAATGTATTTTAATATTTTGATACAATATTTCTTACTAAAGTGTTTTCATCATATAACTTAAAATCTCTTCCCAATTTTGTTTTCAGTAATCTGATATCCAAAAGCATAATGTCCTTCTTCCCAATTAATAGACAAATTAAATGTTTGAATTATAGTGTCTCAAGTTTGGACTAATTGTAAAGATCATATACTACAACACTGTCTTCTTCTCAGGAAAGTGGGAAAAGATCAAGGGGATTGAGAAAGATGTCGGCACCAATTGGTGCCATGATAAGCACATAAAATTCCAATTCCTTCTGGCCTGAGGAACTAAAGGAGAGGATCAAGGCAAAAACTAAAGATACATGTCTGGAGAAGAATTCTGAAAGACGAGAACCAGGAATAAAGAAAATCTGTGTACAAATGTTGCCCAAATCCCTGGCTGACATCCAAGCCAGGTAAGCACCAAGGAGGACTACATGCATCCCTGTTAAGAATTAAAAGAACAGACTGCAATTTGAGCTGCCACTGCAGAGTGAGTCCAGTCAGTTAATTTCTTTCTAAAACCAATAAGCAAAGAAACAACAGCAGCAATGAAACACTTCAGAAGAATACAATTTAGAGTCTTCAAAAAATAATAATCACAATGCCTAGCAAATGATAACAAAAAAGTAGTGAGCATAAAAAAAATTACACTTTTCAAGAGAAAATACATTCAAGGAGACTAACCTTGGGATGACCGAGATGAGAGAATTATCAGATAAAGATTTTACTCATAAGGCTATTATGACAACAATCAGTGACATAAAAGAGAATATGCATGTGGTGAATGAACAGTAGATCTGAGATACTCAGCTGAGAGTAAGAACTAAGGAAATAATTTCAAGCAGATCTTCAAAGCAAGGAGAATGTGAAACCAACATGGGTACTTGAGGGATTGAATAACAGAAAAGAATAAAAATATATCTATACCTTACAGTATTCAGATTGTATGAAATTTAAACATGACTTGAATAGGAAAAATAAATAGTAAGTTTTTCAGGGGAAAATATCTATTTCCTGGAAGAACAACTAAAATTGGACTATAAAACAGCTTAAATTAATATCCCTGTGTTTCATTAAGATGGACATGCAAAGGGAAAGCCATAGCCAAGTGCCTAGGAAAGTGTATGTTTGGGAATAAAGTAAACTAAAAGAAGTCTGGGAAACATGTGTAATTTCCCCTTAGATTTTGTACATTCAGTCTAGCTGTCTTCTCTATGTGCTTCTGAACATATATCACTATATTATGTAGCTCAGTTTAAAAATGTATATGTTACATGTTCCCCAACATTTTAAAAACTGAAAATCTTGCAGCATATATATTCAATGAATTTATTCTTTGTGATCAAAACCACAACCTACAAATGATATTGAACATTTTTTGATCATTAATTCACAGGTTTGTTCCATTATCATTAATGGTGTTTAACTGTCTAATGTGTGATAATGAACATTATTTGAGAAAATATCTGTCTTATTTACATAGCTTAAGAAAACTTCTGATAAATGATGAAATCTTTAGTATAAAGTGTGTGAGGTTTTTCCTAAATAAAAATGGATTTTTGGGTAAGTTTTAACATGAATGAATAAGTCAGTATCACACTGTAGACGGTCTGGTACTTCAAGAGAATACAGAGGAGCAGAAATTTGAGAATAAGTTGCAAGAGGCAACAGGGGTTCATTTATTTCTTTCAAGTTTTTCTAGTTTTATAATTGTATATATAATATAAAATTAAATGTGCCAAAAAGGAACTTTATTTTCTTTGAATGCTATCTTTATCTATTTGGGCTGCAGAAACAAAAAGCACTGAGTGGGTAGTTTAGAAATGACAGAAATTTATTTCTCACCATTTTGGAGTCTGGAGATCTGCCCACATGTTTCTGGGGATACCCGTCTTCTGCATCCCATAATTCTCATTGTGTTTTCACATGGTGGAGGGGATTAGGGAGCTCTTTGGCATCCCTTTTGTAAGAGAACTAATTTTACTCATGAGACCTTCACTTTCATGAACAAATAAACTCCCAACACCATCATGTTGATCATTAGGTTTCCAGCATGTGAATTTTGGGGAGATATAAATATACAGACTATGAAAAGATCCAATTTTCTGGAGGGAATCTTAATGAGTTTCAGAGGCTTATGTGTACACTCAATACCAAACATTTACTGAGGAGTAAAATCTTGCCTTTAGAGTCAGTATAGTTCTGAGTTCCACACAGACCTTCTGCATCCTCCTCATCCTAATGATCACAGGTCCATGGTCCTTTTCTCTGATGAGTTCTCTACCCTTCTTAAGTTAAGAGGTGTGAATCAGTAACACTTGAGGTGCTCTTCCCACTGTTCTGGTTCTTTGGGAAACATGAAAATCTTTGACTAGACCTCTCTGATGACCTGTGCCCACCAACACTGGGCACATTCCTGGACGACTTCTATCATTCTATGAAGGCAGAGGACACTCTCTGAGATGTGCAGCCTCCAAAGGCTTCAAAGGGAAAGGCGTGCAGAAGGTTCACATCTCCAGGAGTCTTAACACTTCCACCAGCCACAGCCAGAACTCAGTCTGAAAGAGCAGGAGCAAGAATTTTTCTCAGAGATCAGTGAAACATTTCTCTCTATGGTTTCATCCTTATACTCTCTTCAATCTTATTAAAACGTTAAAATTTACAATGTTAAATTTTGCAAATAAATGCTGGCAATTTGTGTCAAATTTCTTCATAAATTCTATTTTATCAAATTTTGATACAATTGAATATGGTATTTATTGTGACTTTAACAGCTTTGAAATTAAAATTCAAACAATATTTGGAGGAGGAATTGTAGTCTGTCCTTTGATCTGTAATAGTAAAAATACCACAGGAATCATATTGCAGATAAAAGTTTCTTAACCTTTAGATATCAAATGATCTGGTTTTGGTGTGTGTGTGTGTTTCTTTTAAGTGTTCATATCTGAGTGAATGTTCTTTTAAGGCTTTCTAACTCTCCTCAGATAAATTGTCATTAGAAAATTTTTGAAACATCTAATTTTAGCATTCTTTTTAAAATGCTTTAATTTTGGAGAAGGAAGGGAACTCTTATTTTTTCATAATTATTTTTGTAATTTTTCACGATAATTTTCAGCCACTTTTTTCTTTCATATGAACCTTAAACTTACTAGTTACAAAAGCAGGTCATGTATCACTCAATGTATGATTGGAATCTTAACATTCATAGTTAATTTAGGAAGAAGTGATATTTTTAAGACTGAATTATCTCAAGAATATACTTTTCTATATACTAACTCAGATCTTAACTCTCTGTTAGGTTTATTCTTAAATATGTTTTTTTTGCCAATTTTATTTTAATTGGATATTGCTAATTATCAAATATCCAGCCATTTCACATATAATTTCACATATTTAGGGGCTATGATGCATAGCATAATTTTAAAATGAGGATAATTTTATTTCTTTTCAAAGTATGTGTTTATCTTTGTATGCAATATAACAAAGTTACAATTTTTACATTGTTATTTAAAAGATGCAAAAGATGCTGAAATACTTTGGTAGTTGGGGCATTATGGGATCTTTAGGGAAACAATGTTTCATATTATTTAATTTTTTTTAAATTTAGTGCTGATAAATAGAATTTATGGTAAAATCATATCCTTATTTTAAATTCTTCAAAGAATTGCAGATAATTTGGATCAAATTTCTTCATAAATCTTTCTTTAACAAATACTGATATAATTAAGTATGGTATTTAACATTAATTTAACAGTTTTTGAAATTAGGATTTATGAAATACCTGAGAGAGTAGTTTTATACTTTTATAGCCTGTAAGAGCAGAAATAACATAGGAATCACAAAGCATGTAAGAGTTGTTTAACTGTAGATATAAAATTATCTGGATAGAGTATCATTTTCATTTAAGTATTGTTCTCTGAGTAAATGTTCCAATAGGTTTGCAACTTTCTTTGGGTAAATTCTGGCACCAGAAATTTTCTGAGAAGTTTATAGAGTCACTAAATTTCCAACACTGTTTAAATTAATTTGCAAATGCATTCCTTTAATCAATTAATCTTGTGCATATTTTTGTTTTTAATTTCCTATTTCCCAATATTGCATAATTTTGTTCTCTACCTTTGATTTTCCTTTACCATATTTTCAAGGTATTCCTTCTTTCAATATTGTCATAGAACAAGCAATTCTAGAATTAGCTAAGTTTTCTACCATTTTTTCACTATTTTATTGAGTTTCAACTTACTTTTTTAATTTCTCACTTTATCATGTAGTTTTATAGTTTTGTTATACTATAGTTGATGTGTTTATCGAAGTACAAAATGTTTCTATTTTTAAAATGTTTTAGACTTCAAAGATTATCTCTACATAATTTTTTCTATAAAGTAATTCCTTTCACTAATTTCTATTTTGTTCATAAAAATATATTTTGCTTTATATAAAATGTACATCAATTAAAAAAATCATTGCATTAACCCTGTCTGATTAGATAATTTATGCTTGCTTATTTCAATATCAAGCTACCTGCAGACTATGTAAGTTATTAAGGCTGGATCGGGTTTGAGGGTTCCCTACTTTTACTGTAGCCTCTACCTTTATTAAGAGTCTCAGTGGTGTTAAGAACACTGTATACAGCTCTACTTCCATAGATATGTGCAGCCTGTTGACTTGTGACAAAAACCCTTCACCTGGAGCAATACATCCCTACTTAGATGCTAAAAATCTGTGCCCAAGTAGCAAAAGTTCAAATCAAATACCAAAACAATACATAGCACGACTGATAGAACCCGTTTCCTAATAGGACATAGCAAATAGCAACATACCACCAATTATGCTACAACTACAGTAAAGGGGTGCATTTGAGGCATAAATACATAAAGACATCTGTAATCTGCAGAAATCAAGAGACAACAGATTAAAACACCATAAAAGGAAAAACTGGGTCTAGTTTGAGTTGAGAATTGTTTCTTTTATTGCTATTGGCCAAGTCTTGTTCTGGGCTAAAATCAGTTTTGCTATAAGCAGAAATATTATACTAGGAAAAAGAAGAATCAGCATAATTTTTGGAGTCTGCATGAGCTGACATGACATAATAATTTCCAGAATATTTTCTAATGTTCTGTTAATTTGCCTTTCTTGGATATTTGATCACTAATTGGATAATGCAGGAGGCTATAAGACCCAGAAGAAATGGTAAAGTAGTCTCTTACCTATCTTAAAATGCCTGGGAGAAAAGTCGTGCTAAGGAGAGGTCTCTCCCTCAGGACCTTTGTCAGATTTTGAACTTATTTGAGGTTAAATGCTAAGGAGCTAAGCTAAAATATCTCTGAAAAGCATAACTTTCAGAGTAGAGGAGGGGGGATATCTGTCAGGATGTCAATCAAAAGCCTGAACAAACGAAATCCTAGGAAGCATTATAACTGAAAGGCAGTTAAATCTGTTTTAACAGTGCTTAGGAATAAAGCCCTTCTGCAAGGTACCTGTAGCATCTATATATGGCATACAATCAAACATTATAAGGGAGAAAAACAAAATAAAACAGGCAAACGATGATTCAGGAATAAGAAAAACTGAAGAAGGTACATCGATAATTCCTATACTAGAGTTCATAGAGAGTTTAAAATGACCATGAAACTATAAGGTAATAACGAACAAAATACAGAGATGAAAATGAAATAAATGATGGGAACATAAAGACATTCAATAGGCATTGAAAAGGCATTCATTGTCATTTGTTAATACAAAAGAATAAAATGAACATTCTAAAACAGAAAAACTATAATTTTTAAAATGAATAATTCCTTTCATAAGTGTAATAACAGAACAGACATACTGAAGTACAGGATTTTGAATTCACTGACAGGTAAGTTGAAATTACCCAACCAGAAGCACAGAGAGAAATATAATAAAAGAAGAAAAAAGCTATTAAGAGACATGTGGGATAAAGTCATATTCTCTAGCATACCTGACAATGGAGTTGCAAAAGATGAGGAAGGGAGTCTGAGATGAAGGTTGGCACATGGGAGATGCTTAGGGAGGGCACTGCACTTACGACCTGTGACAGAGAAGGGAAGCAGACTGGGTAGATGGGGAGGTTAGTGCGAGGTTCGGCTATAGCCAAGGCCTCAACACAAGAGGAGCATAGCCCTTCATAACTGCCCAGATTGAGGGAAAGGAGCCAAATTCATTGAACAGCCACCGTGTATACACTGCGCTGGGGAGGGCTGTAAACTTGACAAAGGAAAAATCCCTTTGGCTAAGGATAATTCCCAGGAGATTAAGTTCTAAATTGTCTATTAACATCCAAACCCTTCCAGCTTCTGGTGGAAGGAGGCTGCAGGACAGATGGGAGCACCTCCCCCAGAACATAGATTATAGTCCACAATTTGTGAGATATACACTATGAATTTTTATTTGCTAGTGTGACTGAGAGTAGGAGAGAATCCATTATGTGCCTTTGTTACTATGATATTTTTTATCACAGGCCAAGGAATTATTGCAAATTTTCTTCAAATCCCAACTATATCCATTCAAATAAACATTCAGTGATGGAGGAATTTATTCACTGTATTGTTCATTGATCCAGTGGACCCACTGTGAGCAAAATTTTTGCTAGCATTCCCTTCACCACCTTCCTGTACATCCTCCTCTGCCATGCCCATCCCCCAGGCTAACACGGGAGTACCAGTAACACATCAAGTACCCCAATATCAACAACTCAGACCCTGTGTCCTCAGAATATCTTGACATTGCCCTTTCTCCTGTATTTTGTTACTTTAATTAATGTCCATAGCTCTCTTTAGAGGAGCAGGGAAGTCACTCAAACATACATATTTTGGGAATATTCATGGTTCATCCTCTTGAAAATCTGGTTTCTCCTTCACTCGATGAATAGTAGGTCTGATAAGTGAATCAAGTCTGGGAACTGGACAATAGAGCATGACTTGTTTTAGGAAAGCTTTTATCAGCAACTTTATAGTTCATCCTTGATATATATTCATTCTACAGAGTCAACCTTTGTTGACTATCTACTGATCTTGCATCTATGTACATCATGTTCTATTAACTATCTTCATCTCTCTCTACAGGTTAGGAACCCTTAGCTGCAACTCCAATCTTTCTATTTACTATAAAAATTATGAAATTGTGGTTACTTGTCACCACATGGCCTTTATTACTTTGGGATCCTAGTATCTCCATTGCTGTTAGGAACCTAGTTGTGTAATAGTATTCCCTACCATCAACCTTGCTCAATGGAGCATAGCCACCACTATTTTACTAATTCTGTTATCTCTCTCAAGCTTTTCTCATTTTTTTTTTTAATCTGACACCATCCACAAAACAGCGACAGCAGATGAATATTCCTGCTCTACATAACATATCAAGTTTTCTGAAGCTTTTGTTCCCTTCTTTATATTCTGTAATAGCAGTTCTTGCATTTTTACTTTACTCATGTGTTCACTGCTTTTTCCAAATTTACAAATACCATCTTAGCAATATTTGATTTTAGTCAGGTCTCCCAGAATCCTTATCAAGATGTTAAGTCCTGTAGAGGGGAGTGTGTTCTTACATTGCTAAGCTCTTTTTCATTCAACTTTACGTTCCACAGTCCACGTTAAATCCAGCACACACATAATCAAAGATCACATGTTTTTCAAGCTCCTTATTGCTTATATTTGCTAGATCCTGAAACAACTTTCAGATATAGCCCAGCACTTCAACAGCTGGATTGATCTGAGATAACTCTAGTGTTGGTCTGGTTTCCAGGAGGTAGATAGTCATAATTCCCACTGTAGGCATGTTGTCTTACAAGTTAGAGGCTTTCCATTTATGTTTTTAATCTCTTTTTGTTTCTTCAGGAAAGGGAGAGTGCTGAGCTTTGAGAGGAGGAAGTGAACTCACAGGGCTCAGGAGAAAGTGAGATTCTAAGGTATTCAAGTGTATTTAACCAGATTTTCTAGTTCCCAGTCCAAGCATCTCAATGCTTCCAAAAAAATTCCCCAACCTAGGTATATTGGTTAGGTTTTGAATTTAAACTGTTTGAGAAGAACTCAGCCACCCTTATGGTTAAGTCTTAAATTTTTCTGCCCACATGCTACAAGTGAGACTTTCCTTACATGTTGCCAAAGAGGCCTAATTACTTTCACATGTCACCTTAATTTGGTGACTAATTACCATTATCATTTCATGTTTTTTTCTCCAAGTTCTAAGCAGCAGTAAAATAAATAGAAGATAAAATTTTTGTTGGATACATTCATTATCTCAGGCCTTTGAGACAATTTATAATGTAAACACAAAGATGGACATTCTCATAAGCTTAAATACATAAAGACTAAGCAAAATATTAGGAGGAAAATAACAGTATAATAAAATGGTTAGCATATCATGACCACAGTGGTTTTATTCCAGAAATACAAGATTAGCTTAACATTAGGAATTCAATCAACGTAATTTAGTATATGAAAATAATATTGAAATTTGGAAATATAACAAGAATTCCAGTTTCACCACTAGAAGCCAACATTGTACTAATGGTGATAGGCAATGTGATAAGACAGGACCATTTCTCATCACCAATGAAAAGACTCACTGAAAGAATTATAATAATGTTTATCCACTGATAACATAATTTTATATATATATATAATCCAACACACTCCACAAACATACTATTAAAATTAATAAGCATATTTAAAAAGATCCTACAACAATCTCAGTGATATTTTATAGAAATTAAAAATGTGCCCCTAAAATTCATGTGCCAAATCAAAGGTCCTACATTAACCAAGAAAATCTAGAAGAAAAACACATATTTGGAGGTATTGTATCAGATAGTTTCAAAATTTATAATATTATCACAGTGTGTTATGGGAATAATGATAGACATATATATTGGTAAAACATAGTCAATAAATAGAAAATTATATGTCTAAACTTGATATATGATAAATTGTCATTGCATTTCCATAGGGAAATAATATTTGGTGGTATTGTTTTTTATTTGTTTCTTTGTTTTTGGAAATAAATTGTGCTGGATCTATTGGATTTCTCTACAAAAAAAACAAACAACAACCAAACTTGTATCTTTATGCCAAAATACACATAATAAACTTTAAATCATAATGCCAATTGAAAAAATAAAGGCTTTTCTAATTCTATAGCTTCAATAAGAAAATGTAGGCTGGAATCTTTGTGACCTTGGAATAGGCAAAGATTTCTTAAAGTGAACTTAAAGTCACTAATCTTAAAATAAAGATATCCAGTTTGACTGCTCTTTAAGGTAGGGGTGAGAAACTAAACATTTGTGCTCATCCAAATGCATGTTGAATTGGATATTCTTTTCACAAGATAGGGCCGCAGAACACTGCTTCCAAATGAGCAGAGGAAAGAGGGATTAAACTGCCAAGCCATCTTTCCATTTGAGAAGAAATTTTCTTTATTCTTGAGGACAGGGAGAAGAAGAAAGGCTTTCCCTGAATAGTTGTTTTGACAAATTCAACCCCACGTAGATCTGGGACCTTTTAGTTTCACACAATAGTATCATGGCATTAGGGTTTAAAGCCTTTACTTTTAATGATTCTTTTTCAGTCAATAGGAAAGTAAGCTTAGAGTATTTTAACTCTAAGTGCCACCTCTGGGTAGCACTTCTTTAAGATATCTATTATGGCCCATAAACATTGGGGTTAAAAGTAATTTTGTATTTCTTAGAATCTCCTCCTTTAACTCTAAGTTGTTTAAGAGCAGGGCCATTTTTTACTCATCTTTCAGTCCCCTTACCATCAAGCAGAAATGATTGGCAAATAATAATGGTGAATAATTGTTGAATAAAACTTAGAGTAAAATTATGATAGTTAAAAGGTAAAGTGACCTAAAACACTATTAAAATAAGGATATCTTTATGGAGTTGTGATTCTTACCTAAATTAGTGGGTATTAACAGGCAGATAATTTAAGAAAAGAAGAAAAAGTAATGCACTATACAAAATGCTGGAAATCTCTATTCTAATTTATGGACCAGTGCTTCTGAACTAACAAAAGAAAAAATATGGACTTACCAGATAAATGAAAATCAGGTGAGTTTACTGATTCTTTTGTTGAAAGTTACTTCAAATACTTAAAAAGTTAAATAAAAATAGTAAATTTAAAATCTTAATTGAAAAAATTCCTACAAGTCCAACATAATTTGAAATACAAAAATAGAAGTGTTTGAACAATTTCTCTAAAGATTATATGCTCATTAATTTAAGATAACAAAAAATGTAAACTTGACAGAATGTAAATAACAGACTGTGGAAAATAGAATTTTTACCTTGTGAAAATTCTTGCATATTACATGAATGACCTGATGAATAGAACTGTCTAAATCATTTTTTTTAATTTTACATATAGAAAAATTTGCTATTTTAGAGTCAAAGTGTTGAGAGTTTTGAGAAATGCATAGAATCATATGCTCACCCCACAGTCAGAATACAGAAGAGTATCTTCACTCAAAAATTTCCCTTATGCTGCTTGGTAGTCAAAAGCTTTGTCATTCCTAACCCAGGTAATCATTGATCCACTTTCAATTATGAACATTCTATGACATGCACTAATATTATTATATGTAGGCATTTGACAGTGTTCAGTATTATTATTCAATATTCAGTATTTTCAAAAGAAAACATATAGCTATTTGTCAACTTTTAAAGAATGGAGGAAAAGATTTATAAGGAAGTATTGTAACATAAATTTGGAATTATGCATGCTTTCATTCTTCTCTCTACATCATCACATTTATAATAAAATTATCACTTCAATGATGTTTGCATGTATGCAGAATATATCCCTATAAGTAATTAGGTGACAAAAAGTTATTGAATCAGAATGTACCACCTCCAATCTCTAATTTTTCAGAAAAAAACAGCAAAGCACAGCTTTTAGGTTTGTTTCTTCACTTATACTTAGAACTATGATGACAATAAACAAAAAGTTCAACATGACTCAAACTTGAGAAGGAAACTACATGACAATTATAGAACTATCATATTTTGTCTTTCATAGTCACATGAGTTTAAACCATCGAAATTTGGAAATTCCTTTGTTAATAGATTTAACATGGTTTATTTCTAACTTTCATTGTGAACACTTATAACTAACTTCCCCAGTGGAAAAGCTTTCACATTTGTGTATTTATCCCTCTGCTTCTTTAAGTGCAGTCACCATGTACAGAATCATTGTACTAATCAGTTGGAAAATTTTACCTCAAAATGACTGTAAGTAGACAATGCCCTTAACATTACTGTGTATGCTATTAACAACATCAGGATTTGCATAAATGTGCAAAAGGGAAAAGTAGACTCTCATTTGTAGTACTGGATATTAATATATTGAGGGTGTTTTTCAATCAATCAGTTTCACAGCTTCCATCAAATACAATTCTTGGAGTTTCCTCACAGCAGATAGTAATGTTAATGCTTGACTAAAGATGTTCTGGGCTTGATGAACTATTAAGTGGCTGAGTTTTATAAAAATTAAAGACACCTATGTTATTTTCAGTTACATTCCAAGTTTAGTTACATTCCAAAGTTACATACTCATTCTTTTTCAGTATCTGCCAAATGAAAAGCAAAAGTGCTAATGATTGGGGAAATTTCCTTTTGGAACTTCTATGACAAAATTTCTGTTTTCATTTAAGGAGAATTCCTGCTTTGGCTGATGAAGAAATCTTCCTTTGCAGATCCGTACAAGAAAATGCCTAAGTGCTTGCAGACAATACTGAAATTGCCTATCAATGTCTCCTAAAGTTCAGTCCAATACTGAAAGCCTTTTTCATATTTACCATGAGATTCATAAGCATAATAATATTCAATTATAAACCTCATAAGAACAGGGTTTGAGGACATCATGTTTATGACTACTTTTAAGTACCTGGCATGGTGCTTGATACAGAAATAGTCAATAAATATTTATTGATTGAATAAAGGAATACACAAATGAATAAATGAAGACATTAAACATCTGACTTAAATCTGAGATTATTAAATCTGATTTGCACTTCAATTATATGGTATAACAAGAAGAAAATTTGTCTCCTGAAACTAAAGAAAAGTATGTTATAGTAATAATTAACAATGCACACTTAAAATTGTTATGACTGGTATTCCAACATTTTGTGGAAAATTAAGGGGAAAATCATTATACTTAATGGAATAGGAAAACGAAACAATTCTGCTCCTGTTGTCACAGAAGGAGAATCCGTAAATAGCCACTTAGGCATAAGGATCCTGGATAAGAGTGCTGTTGTTCATCCAGAAAAGAAAAATATCCCTGGATAGTTATTTTGTTTTAAATATCAGTGCAGATCTCAAGGGAAACATATGGAAGGAAAATGTGAGGTATCTGATACTAACAGGACAACAGAGCTACACAAATCTTAGCAGCTTATTTTAGCAACCAATCTCATTGGAGAGCAATTTCAGTTATTTACTATCATCTATAAAGCCCTAAATGATTACTCCAGTGCTCACCTTTTCTCCTGAGGACCATCCTGGCTAATGTAGTGAATTAGAGACTGTTCTTTCCAGTTCAAATTCAAGTTTTTTCCAATAAATAGAGATAATCTCAGAGAAAAGATCAGTTGGTTCTAGTTGTATATTTATGTTTGCTGTGCAATCATTTTGACTAATCCCATCATCTTAATATAGTTTTCTTGTTATGTTTCAGAAATGTAAATATTGATAGGCTTTGAGCACATTTTGCCTTGTACTGCAAGTGAAATATTGCCCAATTTTTTTAGATGCTTATTATATCAGAGACATCATACCTTACCTTACTTGTTCTCCCATCTCTAGCACATCTCTAGTACTGTGGTGACATGTTTTTATGGGCTCTGGAAGTATTTATCCAGTCACATCTTGTAGCACCCTACCTCATGTCCTTGATATTTCCTACCCTAGAGTTATATTGTTGAGGTTCCCTTAGGAATCAATGTGGTGCTCAACCCCATGCAATTCAGCAGTGTGAACAATTCCTCTGTTGATGCCCACCACGCAAAGACCACAGGAGGCGCATCAACAGTCACTGTTAGATTTATTAAGCTCTTAAGAGCAAAGAAGACTGAAAACAATGGAAAATGTAATAGCTTACCAGTAAGAGTTGTTGAGAAGATGTAATGTGAACTTGGATTGTCAACTTGACTAAGGGATACCTAGACAGATGGTAAAACATTTGTATTTGTGTCTTTGTATGTGTTCCAGAAAAGACTAATTTTTGAATCAGTAGACTGAGGAAGGAAGAGCACCCTCACCAAAGTGAGCAGACATCATCCAAGCCATGGAGGGCCTGAATAGAACAAAATGGTGAAGGAAGGGTGAATTTTATCTCTTTACTTAAGCTACAACATCCATCTCTTCTTGTCCTCAGGCATTGATGCCCCTGGTTCCTTGACCTCCAGACTCAGATGTTACTTATTTCATTAGCCCCCAACTTTTCAGGCATTTGGACTGGGACTGAATTCCAGCACTGGCTTTCCTGGTTCTCTAGCTTTCAGACAGCAGACTGTAGGACTTCTCAGAATCCATGTCATGTGAGACAATTGCTGTAGTAAATCTCTTCATATATGTATCTATATCTATACCTACACTTACATTTGTAACTATATCTAGATTTATCATCTATACAGGTATCCTGTTGGTTTGAGCTCTCTAGAGCGCGATAGCTAATACAGATTTACCTATAGAATTTGGGACATTTGTTATGAGCCTTGGTGGAAGGTTCAAGGAAGCATGAGCTGTTCTGGATTGATTATGCTAAGGAAGTCAATTTAAAGAGTCATTATTTTGGATAATTTTTTAATGCTGAATGCAGGAGGAACAGAGCAGGGCCAGGGTGTTATTGCTGGAGAAGTTACAAGAAGAAAAGCATGTTTGGTCATGTTTTTATGTTTGCAAGATATACTTACTTTTACCACTCTTTAGGCATATTTTATAGTGGTCTTGTTTTTCTTTGTTCTATTATAGTCAGGGAGAAGTCCTTTGGGCTACTGATATGAAAAAAAAAATTATGTTCAACAAAAGAGCACCATAGGAAAGTTGACAGAAAATAGCTACCAGATGTTAAGGCTGTATTTTTTTATATTCCCTTTCTCAAATCAATGAGATAGGATGAAATGAATAAATTCTTCCAGGAGGCCAGTTCTGAGACACAGTTTTTATGTTTTGTTTTTTGTTTTTTGTTTTATGGATTGTCCAAAAACACCAAGCAATCCACACCTGTTTTCTGTGGCCATCTTGATGATGAACCCTTATATTAGCATTGCTGGTTCCTGTTCTTTTTCTCCAACTCTGGTATTGAGGATAATTTCTCAGAAGCTCTCTCACATGGCTCTCTGAGGAACCTGAGAATGATGGTGGCTACTGATAAGGGTCCTAAGTAGATATGCAGGATGGATTTTTGGACCTAGAGCACTCCTTAGTCTGATAACTGGAAGGCCCACATTACTGATGATCATTTGGATTCCTATTTCTCCTGCACATAGTACATCATACATGTTAAAGTTCTTACCTGTGATTAATGGGTATGTACTACATTGGATCATAAAACACCATAAAAAGGATATGTTTGATTTTACTTCTTGAATTGTATGGCAGTATTAATAATTATAATAATTGTTAAATGGTCTGGCTTTTTTTTTTTTGAGAGGGCATCGCTCATATTTATTGATCAAATGGTTGTTAACAGTTAACAACAATAAAATTCTGTACAGGGGACTCGATGCACAATCATTAATCCACCCCAAGCATAATTCTCATCAGTCTCTGATCTTCTGCAGCACAACGAACAAGTTCTTACATGGTGACCAAATTCTTACATAGTGCATAAGTTCTTACATGGTGAACAGTACAAGGGCAGCCATCACAGAAACCTTCGGTTTTGCTCATGCATTATGAACTATAAACAGTCAGTTCAAATATGAATACTCATTTGATTTTTATACTTGATTTATATGTGGATACCACATTTCTCTCTTTATTATTATTATTTTTAATAAAATGCTGAAGTGGTAGGTAGATACAAGATAACGGTAGAAAACATAGTTTAGTGTTGTAAGAGAGCAAATGTAGATGATCAGGTGTGTGACTGTAGACTATGTGTTAATCCAAGCTAGACAAGGGGAATAAAACATCCACGTATGCAGAAGATTTCTCTCAGAACAGGGGGGGTGAGGTTCTAAGCATCGCCTCTGTTGATCCCCAATTTCTCACCTGATGGTTCCCCTGCGACTGTGCCTGTCTTTAATTGTTCCTCCCTTGAGGAATCTTACCCCTCTTTGGCTAACCAGTCATCTTCTGGGGCCAAACAGAGAAATGTAAAGTTGGTAAGTGAGAGAGAAGCCTTATTGTTTGAAAAGGTTAGCTTTTTACTTCTTTGCATATTTATGCCCTGTGGCTTCTATGCCCAGCATTTGTCTTGAGGTATCTTTGCCACGTGGAAGAATTATGATACTCGGTAAATTTGATATGAGACACGAATTCTATTTAAGGGTTGTAATTAGGAAGGAAGAAGAAAAGCTATAGAAGTAGCAGGCGGAAGAAAACATGGGAAGATTGATTATTTCTTTGACATATCTTCTTGTAGAGTAACTTCAGCATGTATAGGTTTTAAACTACTAATTAAATTGCACACACACATTAACATAATAGGAATAAAGTTACATAAGCAAAGCAGATCTATAATTACCAGCCATCTCAAGTGAGGCCAAGAAAACCAGTTAGGCACCCTAGGCATTTGTGAAAATTTGTATATGATACAGTGGATATTGTCAAACTGTACTGGAACAGTCTGAGAGAAATCAGACAAATTAATACAGCCCATTCCTGGGAACTGTTCTCATCCCATATGTTCTTTTAACAGTAGATAGTCTGTAGTTGTAAGATTTTGGAGCGCTAGAACTTGCACTTCTCCTAATCCTTGGTTGAGTTCCAACAGTGTAGATCCAGTCAAATTTGTTGTTTTACTGTATGCACAGGACAGCTTAGATATCTCCTTCTTCATTCCAATGGCAAGTCCAGGAAATGGTGGGATGAAGGCAGCTACAACTGCAGCATCGCCTGGATCTTTGTTGAGGTTTTTTGATGATCATCTTCTGGTATGAGTCTTCCAGATAGTGCTGATGTTGGAAGTTCTTCTTCATATCGCATCTTAGTTCATTTTCTGGGTAGCCAAATTAGGCTTTGATCCTCTGTATAAACACAAACAGACCCTTTGCCTACACTTTTATATGCCCTTTATACCCTTGTGTAGAACTCATTGGAGGTCACCATACAAGAACTGCCTTTTTTTTTTTTTGGTATCATTAATCTACACTTACATGATAAATATTATATTTACTGTCTCTCCCCTATACCAGGTACCCCTATAATCCCCTTTAATGTCACTGTCTATCACCATAGCAAAAAGTTGTAGAATCACTACTTGCCTTCTCTGTGTTGTACAGCCCTCCCCTTTTTCCCACCCCCCCATGCATGCTAATCTTAATACTCCCCTTCTTCTTCCCCACCCCTTATCCCTCACTACCCACCCATCCTCCCCAGTCCCTTTCCCTTTGGTACCTGTTAGTCCATTCTTGAGTTCTGTGATTCTGCTGCTGTTTTGTTCATTCAGTTTTTCCTTTGTTCTTATGTTCCACAGATGAGTGAAATCATTTGGTATTTCTCTTTCTCTGCTTGGCTTGTTTCACTGAGCATAATACCCTCTAGCTCCACCCATGTTGCTGCAAATGGTAGGATTTGCCCTTTTCTTAAGACTGAGTAGTATTCCATTGTGTATATGTACCACATCTTCTTTATCCATTCATCTATCGATGGACATTTAGGTTGCTTCCAATTCTGGGCTGTTGTAAATAGTGCTGCGATAAACATAGGGGTGCATTTGTCTTTCTCATACTTGTTTGCTACATTCTTTGTACAAATTCCTAGGAATGCAGTTCCTGGGTCAAATGGTAAGTCTGTTTTGAGCATTTTGATGAACCTCCATACAGCTTTCCACAACGGCTGAACTTATTTACATTCCCACCAGCAGTGTAGGAGTGTTCCCCTTTCTCCACAGCCTCGCCAACATTTGTTGTTGTTTGTCTTTTGGATGCTAGCCATCCTTACTGGTGTGAGGTGATACCTCATTGTAGTTTTAATTTGCATTTCTCTGATAATTAGCGATGTGGAGCATCTTTTCATGTGTCTGTTGGCCATCTGTATTTCTTTTTTGGAGAACTGTCTGTTCAGTTCCTCTGCCCATTTTTAATTGGGTTATTTGTTTTTTGTTTGTTGAGGTTTGTGAGCTCTTTATATATTCTGGACGTCAAGCCTTTATCGGGTCTGTCATTTTCAAATATATTCTCCCATACTGTAGGGTTCCTTTTTGTTCTATTGATGGTGTCTTTTGCTGTACAGAAGATTTTCAGCTTAATATAGTCCCACTTTTTCATTTTTGCTGTTGTTTTCCTTGCCTGGGGAGATAGGTTCAGGAAGAGTTCACTCATGTTTATGTCTAATAGGTTTGTGCCTAAGTTTTTTTCTAAGAGTTTTAAGGTTTCATGACTTCCATTCAGGTCTTTGATCTATTTTGAATATACTTTTGTGTATGGAGTTAGACAATGGTCCAGTTTCATTCTCCTACATGTAGCTGTCCAGTTTTGCCAGCACCATCTGTTGAAGAGACTGTCATTTCGCCATTGTATGTCCATGGCTCCTTTATCAAATATTAATTGACCATATATGTTTGGGTTAATGTCTGGAGTCTCTAGTCTCTTCCATTGGTCTGTGGCTCTCTTCTTGTGCCAGTACCAAATTGTCTTGATTACTATGGCTTTATAGTAGAGCTTGAAGTTGGGGAGTGAGATCCCCCCTACTTTATTCTTCTTTCTCAGGAATGCTGTGGCTATTCAGGGTTTTTGGTGTTTCCATATGAATTTTTGAATTATTTGTTCCAGTTCATTAAAGAATGTTGCTGGTAGTTTCATAGGGATTGCATCAAATCTGTATATTGCTTTGGGCAGGATGGCCATTTTGACGATATTAATTCTTTTTAGCCATGAGCATGGGATGAGTTTTCATTTGTTAGTGTCCCCTTTAATTTCTCTTAAGAGTGACTCGTAGTTTTCAGGGTAGAAGCCTCACTTCATTGATGAGGTTTATTCCTAGGTACTTTATTCTTTTGGATACAATTGTGAATGGAATTGTTTTCTGATTTCTCTTTCTATTGGTTCATTGTTAGTGTATAGGAAAGCAACAGATTTCTGTGTGTTAATTTTGTGTCCTGCAACTATGCCACATTCTGATATCAGTTCTAGTAGTTTTGGAGTGGAGTCTTTACGGTTTATTATGTACAGTGTCATGTCATCTGCAAATAGTGACAGTTTAACTTCTTTTTTTTTTTTTTTTGAGAGGGCATCTATCATATTTATTGATCATATGGTTGTTAACAACAATAAAATTCTGTATAGGGGAGTCAATGCTCAATGCACAATCATTAATCCACCCCAAGCCTAATTTTCATCAGTCTCCAATCTTCTGAGGCATAACAAACAAGTTCTTACATGGAGAACAAATTCTTACATAGTGAATAAGTTCTTACATGGTGAACAGTACAAGGGCAGCCATCACAGAAACCTTCGGTTTTGCTCATGCATTATGAACTATAAACAGTCAGTTCAAATATGAATACTCATTTGATTTTTATACTTGATTTATATGTGGATACCACATTTCTCTCTTTATTATTATTATTTTTAATAAAATGCTGAAGTGGTAGGTAGATACAAGATAACGGTAGAAAACATAGTTTAGTGTTGTAAGAGAGCAAATGTAGATGATCAGGTGTGTGACTGTAGACTATGTGTTAATCCAAGCTAGACAAGGGGAATAAAACATCCACGTATGCAGAAGATTTCTCTCAGAACAGGGGGGGTGAGGTTCTAAGCATCGCCTCTGTTGATCCCCAATTTCTCACCTGATGGTTCCCCTGCGACTGTGCCTGTCTTTAATTGTTCCTCCCTTGAGGAATCTTACCCCTCTTTGGCTAACCAGTCATCTTCTGGGGCCAAACAGAGAAATGTAAAGTTGGTAAGTGAGAGAGAAGCCTTATTGTTTGAAAAGGTTAGCTTTTTACTTCTTTGCATATTTATGCCCTGTGGCTTCTATGCCCAGCATTTGTCTTGAGGTATCTTTGCCACGTGGAAGAATTATGATACTCGGTAAATTTGAT
This sequence comes from Manis pentadactyla, assembly GCF_030020395.1. NCBI lineage: Eukaryota > Metazoa > Chordata > Mammalia > Pholidota > Manidae > Manis > Manis pentadactyla. The sequence continues at coordinate 24,407,778 of NC_080023.1, forward strand.
ATGAGACACGAATTCTATTTAAGGGTTGTAATTAGGAAGGAAGAAGAAAAGCTATAGAAGTAGCAGGCGGAAGAAAACATGGGAAGATTGATTATTTCTTTGACATATCTTCTTGTAGAGTAACTTCAGCATGTATAGGTTTTAAACTACTAATTAAATTGCACACACACATTAACATAATAGGAATAAAGTTACATAAGCAAAGCAGATCTATAATTACCAGCCATCTCAAGTGAGGCCAAGAAAACCAGTTAGGCACCCTAGGCATTTGTGAAAATTTGTATATGATACAGTGGATATTGTCAAACTGTACTGGAACAGTCTGAGAGAAATCAGACAAATTAATACAGCCCATTCCTGGGAACTGTTCTCATCCCATATGTTCTTTTAACAGTAGATAGTCTGTAGTTGTAAGATTTTGGAGCGCTAGAACTTGCACTTCTCCTAATCCTTGGTTGAGTTCCAACAGTGTAGATCCAGTCAAATTTGTTGTTTTACTGTATGCACAGGACAGCTTAGATATCTCCTTCTTCATTCCAATGGCAAGTCCAGGAAATGGTGGGATGAAGGCAGCTACAACTGCAGCATCGCCTGGATCTTTGTTGAGGTTTTTTGATGATCATCTTCTGGTATGAGTCTTCCAGATAGTGCTGATGTTGGAAGTTCTTCTTCATATCGCATCTTAGTTCATTTTCTGGGTAGCCAAATTAGGCTTTGATCCTCTGTATAAACACAAACAGACCCTTTGCCTACACTTTTATATGCCCTTTATACCCTTGTGTAGAACTCATTGGAGGTCACCATACAAGAACTGCCTTTTTTTTTTTTTGGTATCATTAATCTACACTTACATGATAAATATTATATTTACTGTCTCTCCCCTATACCAGGTACCCCTATAATCCCCTTTAATGTCACTGTCTATCACCATAGCAAAAAGTTGTAGAATCACTACTTGCCTTCTCTGTGTTGTACAGCCCTCCCCTTTTTCCCACCCCCCCATGCATGCTAATCTTAATACTCCCCTTCTTCTTCCCCACCCCTTATCCCTCACTACCCACCCATCCTCCCCAGTCCCTTTCCCTTTGGTACCTGTTAGTCCATTCTTGAGTTCTGTGATTCTGCTGCTGTTTTGTTCATTCAGTTTTTCCTTTGTTCTTATGTTCCACAGATGAGTGAAATCATTTGGTATTTCTCTTTCTCTGCTTGGCTTGTTTCACTGAGCATAATACCCTCTAGCTCCACCCATGTTGCTGCAAATGGTAGGATTTGCCCTTTTCTTAAGACTGAGTAGTATTCCATTGTGTATATGTACCACATCTTCTTTATCCATTCATCTATCGATGGACATTTAGGTTGCTTCCAATTCTGGGCTGTTGTAAATAGTGCTGCGATAAACATAGGGGTGCATTTGTCTTTCTCATACTTGTTTGCTACATTCTTTGTACAAATTCCTAGGAATGCAGTTCCTGGGTCAAATGGTAAGTCTGTTTTGAGCATTTTGATGAACCTCCATACAGCTTTCCACAACGGCTGAACTTATTTACATTCCCACCAGCAGTGTAGGAGTGTTCCCCTTTCTCCACAGCCTCGCCAACATTTGTTGTTGTTTGTCTTTTGGATGCTAGCCATCCTTACTGGTGTGAGGTGATACCTCATTGTAGTTTTAATTTGCATTTCTCTGATAATTAGCGATGTGGAGCATCTTTTCATGTGTCTGTTGGCCATCTGTATTTCTTTTTTGGAGAACTGTCTGTTCAGTTCCTCTGCCCATTTTTAATTGGGTTATTTGTTTTTTGTTTGTTGAGGTTTGTGAGCTCTTTATATATTCTGGACGTCAAGCCTTTATCGGGTCTGTCATTTTCAAATATATTCTCCCATACTGTAGGGTTCCTTTTTGTTCTATTGATGGTGTCTTTTGCTGTACAGAAGATTTTCAGCTTAATATAGTCCCACTTTTTCATTTTTGCTGTTGTTTTCCTTGCCTGGGGAGATAGGTTCAGGAAGAGTTCACTCATGTTTATGTCTAATAGGTTTGTGCCTAAGTTTTTTTCTAAGAGTTTTAAGGTTTCATGACTTCCATTCAGGTCTTTGATCTATTTTGAATATACTTTTGTGTATGGAGTTAGACAATGGTCCAGTTTCATTCTCCTACATGTAGCTGTCCAGTTTTGCCAGCACCATCTGTTGAAGAGACTGTCATTTCGCCATTGTATGTCCATGGCTCCTTTATCAAATATTAATTGACCATATATGTTTGGGTTAATGTCTGGAGTCTCTAGTCTCTTCCATTGGTCTGTGGCTCTCTTCTTGTGCCAGTACCAAATTGTCTTGATTACTATGGCTTTATAGTAGAGCTTGAAGTTGGGGAGTGAGATCCCCCCTACTTTATTCTTCTTTCTCAGGAATGCTGTGGCTATTCAGGGTTTTTGGTGTTTCCATATGAATTTTTGAATTATTTGTTCCAGTTCATTAAAGAATGTTGCTGGTAGTTTCATAGGGATTGCATCAAATCTGTATATTGCTTTGGGCAGGATGGCCATTTTGACGATATTAATTCTTTTTAGCCATGAGCATGGGATGAGTTTTCATTTGTTAGTGTCCCCTTTAATTTCTCTTAAGAGTGACTCGTAGTTTTCAGGGTAGAAGCCTCACTTCATTGATGAGGTTTATTCCTAGGTACTTTATTCTTTTGGATACAATTGTGAATGGAATTGTTTTCTGATTTCTCTTTCTATTGGTTCATTGTTAGTGTATAGGAAAGCAACAGATTTCTGTGTGTTAATTTTGTGTCCTGCAACTATGCCACATTCTGATATCAGTTCTAGTAGTTTTGGAGTGGAGTCTTTACGGTTTATTATGTACAGTGTCATGTCATCTGCAAATAGTGACAGTTTAACTTCTTTTTTTTTTTTTTTGAGAGGGCATCTATCATATTTATTGATCATATGGTTGTTAACAACAATAAAATTCTGTATAGGGGAGTCAATGCTCAATGCACAATCATTAATCCACCCCAAGCCTAATTTTCATCAGTCTCCAATCTTCTGAGGCATAACAAACAAGTTCTTACATGGAGAACAAATTCTTACATAGTGAATAAGTTCTTACATGGTGAACAGTACAAGGGCAGCCATCACAGAAACCTTCGGTTTTGCTCATGCATTATGAACTATAAACAGTCAGTTCAAATATGAATACTCATTTGATTTTTATACTTGATTTATATGTGGATACCACATTTCTCTCTTTATTATTATTATTTTTAATAAAATGCTGAAGTGGTAGGTAGATACAAGATAACGGTAGAAAACATAGTTTAGTGTTGTAAGAGAGCAAATGTAGATGATCAGGTGTGTGACTGTAGACTATGTGTTAATCCAAGCTAGACAAGGGGAATAAAACATCCACGTATGCAGAAGATTTCTCTCAGAACAGGGGGGGTGAGGTTCTAAGCATCGCCTCTGTTGATCCCCAATTTCTCACCTGATGGTTCCCCTGCGACTGTGCCTGTCTTTAATTGTTCCTCCCTTGAGGAATCTTACCCCTCTTTGGCTAACCAGTCATCTTCTGGGGCCAAACAGAGAAATGTAAAGTTGGTAAGTGAGAGAGAAGCCTTATTGTTTGAAAAGGTTAGCTTTTTACTTCTTTGCATATTTATGCCCTGTGGCTTCTATGCCCAGCATTTGTCTTGAGGTATCTTTGCCACGTGGAAGAATTATGATACTCGGTAAATTTGATATGAGACACGAATTCTATTTAAGGGTTGTAATTAGGAAGGAAGAAGAAAAGCTATAGAAGTAGCAGGCGGAAGAAAACATGGGAAGATTGATTATTTCTTTGACATATCTTCTTGTAGAGTAACTTCAGCATGTATAGGTTTTAAACTACTAATTAAATTGCACACACACATTAACATAATAGGAATAAAGTTACATAAGCAAAGCAGATCTATAATTACCAGCCATCTCAAGTGAGGCCAAGAAAACCAGTTAGGCACCCTAGGCATTTGTGAAAATTTGTATATGATACAGTGGATATTGTCAAACTGTACTGGAACAGTCTGAGAGAAATCAGACAAATTAATACAGCCCATTCCTGGGAACTGTTCTCATCCCATATGTTCTTTTAACAGTAGATAGTCTGTAGTTGTAAGATTTTGGAGCGCTAGAACTTGCACTTCTCCTAATCCTTGGTTGAGTTCCAACAGTGTAGATCCAGTCAAATTTGTTGTTTTACTGTATGCACAGGACAGCTTAGATATCTCCTTCTTCATTCCAATGGCAAGTCCAGGAAATGGTGGGATGAAGGCAGCTACAACTGCAGCATCGCCTGGATCTTTGTTGAGGTTTTTTGATGATCATCTTCTGGTATGAGTCTTCCAGATAGTGCTGATGTTGGAAGTTCTTCTTCATATCGCATCTTAGTTCATTTTCTGGGTAGCCAAATTAGGCTTTGATCCTCTGTATAAACACAAACAGACCCTTTGCCTACACTTTTATATGCCCTTTATACCCTTGTGTAGAACTCATTGGAGGTCACCATACAAGAACTGCCTTTTTTTTTTTTGGTATCATTAATCTACACTTACATGATAAATATTATATTTACTGTCTCTCCCCTATACCAGGTACCCCTATAATCCCCTTTAATGTCACTGTCTATCACCATAGCAAAAAGTTGTAGAATCACTACTTGCCTTCTCTGTGTTGTACAGCCCTCCCCTTTTTCCCACCCCCCCATGCATGCTAATCTTAATACTCCCCTTCTTCTTCCCCACCCCTTATCCCTCACTACCCACCCATCCTCCCCAGTCCCTTTCCCTTTGGTACCTGTTAGTCCATTCTTGAGTTCTGTGATTCTGCTGCTGTTTTGTTCATTCAGTTTTTCCTTTGTTCTTATGTTCCACAGATGAGTGAAATCATTTGGTATTTCTCTTTCTCTGCTTGGCTTGTTTCACTGAGCATAATACCCTCTAGCTCCACCCATGTTGCTGCAAATGGTAGGATTTGCCCTTTTCTTAAGACTGAGTAGTATTCCATTGTGTATATGTACCACATCTTCTTTATCCATTCATCTATCGATGGACATTTAGGTTGCTTCCAATTCTGGGCTGTTGTAAATAGTGCTGCGATAAACATAGGGGTGCATTTGTCTTTCTCATACTTGTTTGCTACATTCTTTGTACAAATTCCTAGGAATGCAGTTCCTGGGTCAAATGGTAAGTCTGTTTTGAGCATTTTGATGAACCTCCATACAGCTTTCCACAACGGCTGAACTTATTTACATTCCCACCAGCAGTGTAGGAGTGTTCCCCTTTCTCCACAGCCTCGCCAACATTTGTTGTTGTTTGTCTTTTGGATGCTAGCCATCCTTACTGGTGTGAGGTGATACCTCATTGTAGTTTTAATTTGCATTTCTCTGATAATTAGCGATGTGGAGCATCTTTTCATGTGTCTGTTGGCCATCTGTATTTCTTTTTTGGAGAACTGTCTGTTCAGTTCCTCTGCCCATTTTTAATTGGGTTATTTGTTTTTTGTTTGTTGAGGTTTGTGAGCTCTTTATATATTCTGGACGTCAAGCCTTTATCGGGTCTGTCATTTTCAAATATATTCTCCCATACTGTAGGGTTCCTTTTTGTTCTATTGATGGTGTCTTTTGCTGTACAGAAGATTTTCAGCTTAATATAGTCCCACTTTTTCATTTTTGCTGTTGTTTTCCTTGCCTGGGGAGATAGGTTCAGGAAGAGTTCACTCATGTTTATGTCTAATAGGTTTGTGCCTAAGTTTTTTTCTAAGAGTTTTAAGGTTTCATGACTTCCATTCAGGTCTTTGATCTATTTTGAATATACTTTTGTGTATGGAGTTAGACAATGGTCCAGTTTCATTCTCCTACATGTAGCTGTCCAGTTTTGCCAGCACCATCTGTTGAAGAGACTGTCATTTCGCCATTGTATGTCCATGGCTCCTTTATCAAATATTAATTGACCATATATGTTTGGGTTAATGTCTGGAGTCTCTAGTCTCTTCCATTGGTCTGTGGCTCTCTTCTTGTGCCAGTACCAAATTGTCTTGATTACTATGGCTTTATAGTAGAGCTTGAAGTTGGGGAGTGAGATCCCCCCTACTTTATTCTTCTTTCTCAGGAATGCTGTGGCTATTCAGGGTTTTTGGTGTTTCCATATGAATTTTTGAATTATTTGTTCCAGTTCATTAAAGAATGTTGCTGGTAGTTTCATAGGGATTGCATCAAATCTGTATATTGCTTTGGGCAGGATGGCCATTTTGACGATATTAATTCTTTTTAGCCATGAGCATGGGATGAGTTTTCATTTGTTAGTGTCCCCTTTAATTTCTCTTAAGAGTGACTCGTAGTTTTCAGGGTAGAAGCCTCACTTCATTGATGAGGTTTATTCCTAGGTACTTTATTCTTTTGGATACAATTGTGAATGGAATTGTTTTCTGATTTCTCTTTCTATTGGTTCATTGTTAGTGTATAGGAAAGCAACAGATTTCTGTGTGTTAATTTTGTGTCCTGCAACTATGCCACATTCTGATATCAGTTCTAGTAGTTTTGGAGTGGAGTCTTTACGGTTTATTATGTACAGTGTCATGTCATCTGCAAATAGTGACAGTTTAACTTCTTTTTTTTTTTTTTTGAGAGGGCATCTATCATATTTATTGATCATATGGTTGTTAACAACAATAAAATTCTGTATAGGGGAGTCAATGCTCAATGCACAATCATTAATCCACCCCAAGCCTAATTTTCATCAGTCTCCAATCTTCTGAGGCATAACAAACAAGTTCTTACATGGAGAACAAATTCTTACATAGTGAATAAGTTCTTACATGGTGAACAGTACAAGGGCAGCCATCACAGAAACCTTCGGTTTTGCTCATGCATTATGAACTATAAACAGTCAGTTCAAATATGAATACTCATTTGATTTTTATACTTGATTTATATGTGGATACCACATTTCTCTCTTTATTATTATTATTTTTAATAAAATGCTGAAGTGGTAGGTAGATACAAGATAACGGTAGAAAACATAGTTTAGTGTTGTAAGAGAGCAAATGTAGATGATCAGGTGTGTGACTGTAGACTATGTGTTAATCCAAGCTAGACAAGGGGAATAAAACATCCACGTATGCAGAAGATTTCTCTCAGAACAGGGGGGGTGAGGTTCTAAGCATCGCCTCTGTTGATCCCCAATTTCTCACCTGATGGTTCCCCTGCGACTGTGCCTGTCTTTAATTGTTCCTCCCTTGAGGAATCTTACCCCTCTTTGGCTAACCAGTCATCTTCTGGGGCCAAACAGAGAAATGTAAAGTTGGTAAGTGAGAGAGAAGCCTTATTGTTTGAAAAGGTTAGCTTTTTACTTCTTTGCATATTTATGCCCTGTGGCTTCTATGCCCAGCATTTGTCTTGAGGTATCTTTGCCACGTGGAAGAATTATGATACTCGGTAAATTTGATATGAGACACGAATTCTATTTAAGGGTTGTAATTAGGAAGGAAGAAGAAAAGCTATAGAAGTAGCAGGCGGAAGAAAACATGGGAAGATTGATTATTTCTTTGACATATCTTCTTGTAGAGTAACTTCAGCATGTATAGGTTTTAAACTACTAATTAAATTGCACACACACATTAACATAATAGGAATAAAGTTACATAAGCAAAGCAGATCTATAATTACCAGCCATCTCAAGTGAGGCCAAGAAAACCAGTTAGGCACCCTAGGCATTTGTGAAAATTTGTATATGATACAGTGGATATTGTCAAACTGTACTGGAACAGTCTGAGAGAAATCAGACAAATTAATACAGCCCATTCCTGGGAACTGTTCTCATCCCATATGTTCTTTTAACAGTAGATAGTCTGTAGTTGTAAGATTTTGGAGCGCTAGAACTTGCACTTCTCCTAATCCTTGGTTGAGTTCCAACAGTGTAGATCCAGTCAAATTTGTTGTTTTACTGTATGCACAGGACAGCTTAGATATCTCCTTCTTCATTCCAATGGCAAGTCCAGGAAATGGTGGGATGAAGGCAGCTACAACTGCAGCATCGCCTGGATCTTTGTTGAGGTTTTTTGATGATCATCTTCTGGTATGAGTCTTCCAGATAGTGCTGATGTTGGAAGTTCTTCTTCATATCGCATCTTAGTTCATTTTCTGGGTAGCCAAATTAGGCTTTGATCCTCTGTATAAACACAAACAGACCCTTTGCCTACACTTTTATATGCCCTTTATACCCTTGTGTAGAACTCATTGGAGGTCACCATACAAGAACTGCCTTTTTTTTTTTTGGTATCATTAATCTACACTTACATGATAAATATTATATTTACTGTCTCTCCCCTATACCAGGTACCCCTATAATCCCCTTTAATGTCACTGTCTATCACCATAGCAAAAAGTTGTAGAATCACTACTTGCCTTCTCTGTGTTGTACAGCCCTCCCCTTTTTCCCACCCCCCCATGCATGCTAATCTTAATACTCCCCTTCTTCTTCCCCACCCCTTATCCCTCACTACCCACCCATCCTCCCCAGTCCCTTTCCCTTTGGTACCTGTTAGTCCATTCTTGAGTTCTGTGATTCTGCTGCTGTTTTGTTCATTCAGTTTTTCCTTTGTTCTTATGTTCCACAGATGAGTGAAATCATTTGGTATTTCTCTTTCTCTGCTTGGCTTGTTTCACTGAGCATAATACCCTCTAGCTCCACCCATGTTGCTGCAAATGGTAGGATTTGCCCTTTTCTTAAGACTGAGTAGTATTCCATTGTGTATATGTACCACATCTTCTTTATCCATTCATCTATCGATGGACATTTAGGTTGCTTCCAATTCTGGGCTGTTGTAAATAGTGCTGCGATAAACATAGGGGTGCATTTGTCTTTCTCATACTTGTTTGCTACATTCTTTGTACAAATTCCTAGGAATGCAGTTCCTGGGTCAAATGGTAAGTCTGTTTTGAGCATTTTGATGAACCTCCATACAGCTTTCCACAACGGCTGAACTTATTTACATTCCCACCAGCAGTGTAGGAGTGTTCCCCTTTCTCCACAGCCTCGCCAACATTTGTTGTTGTTTGTCTTTTGGATGCTAGCCATCCTTACTGGTGTGAGGTGATACCTCATTGTAGTTTTAATTTGCATTTCTCTGATAATTAGCGATGTGGAGCATCTTTTCATGTGTCTGTTGGCCATCTGTATTTCTTTTTTGGAGAACTGTCTGTTCAGTTCCTCTGCCCATTTTTAATTGGGTTATTTGTTTTTTGTTTGTTGAGGTTTGTGAGCTCTTTATATATTCTGGACGTCAAGCCTTTATCGGGTCTGTCATTTTCAAATATATTCTCCCATACTGTAGGGTTCCTTTTTGTTCTATTGATGGTGTCTTTTGCTGTACAGAAGATTTTCAGCTTAATATAGTCCCACTTTTTCATTTTTGCTGTTGTTTTCCTTGCCTGGGGAGATAGGTTCAGGAAGAGTTCACTCATGTTTATGTCTAATAGGTTTGTGCCTAAGTTTTTTTCTAAGAGTTTTAAGGTTTCATGACTTCCATTCAGGTCTTTGATCTATTTTGAATATACTTTTGTGTATGGAGTTAGACAATGGTCCAGTTTCATTCTCCTACATGTAGCTGTCCAGTTTTGCCAGCACCATCTGTTGAAGAGACTGTCATTTCGCCATTGTATGTCCATGGCTCCTTTATCAAATATTAATTGACCATATATGTTTGGGTTAATGTCTGGAGTCTCTAGTCTCTTCCATTGGTCTGTGGCTCTCTTCTTGTGCCAGTACCAAATTGTCTTGATTACTATGGCTTTATAGTAGAGCTTGAAGTTGGGGAGTGAGATCCCCCCTACTTTATTCTTCTTTCTCAGGAATGCTGTGGCTATTCAGGGTTTTTGGTGTTTCCATATGAATTTTTGAATTATTTGTTCCAGTTCATTAAAGAATGTTGCTGGTAGTTTCATAGGGATTGCATCAAATCTGTATATTGCTTTGGGCAGGATGGCCATTTTGACGATATTAATTCTTTTTAGCCATGAGCATGGGATGAGTTTTCATTTGTTAGTGTCCCCTTTAATTTCTCTTAAGAGTGACTCGTAGTTTTCAGGGTAGAAGCCTCACTTCATTGATGAGGTTTATTCCTAGGTACTTTATTCTTTTGGATACAATTGTGAATGGAATTGTTTTCTGATTTCTCTTTCTATTGGTTCATTGTTAGTGTATAGGAAAGCAACAGATTTCTGTGTGTTAATTTTGTGTCCTGCAACTATGCCACATTCTGATATCAGTTCTAGTAGTTTTGGAGTGGAGTCTTTACGGTTTATTATGTACAGTGTCATGTCATCTGCAAATAGTGACAGTTTAACTTCTTTTTTTTTTTTTTTTGAGAGGGCATCTATCATATTTATTGATCATATGGTTGTTAACAACAATAAAATTCTGTATAGGGGAGTCAATGCTCAATGCACAATCATTAATCCACCCCAAGCCTAATTTTCATCAGTCTCCAATCTTCTGAGGCATAACAAACAAGTTCTTACATGGAGAACAAATTCTTACATAGTGAATAAGTTCTTACATGGTGAACAGTACAAGGGCAGCCATCACAGAAACCTTCGGTTTTGCTCATGCATTATGAACTATAAACAGTCAGTTCAAATATGAATACTCATTTGATTTTTATACTTGATTTATATGTGGATACCACATTTCTCTCTTTATTATTATTATTTTTAATAAAATGCTGAAGTGGTAGGTAGATACAAGATAACGGTAGAAAACATAGTTTAGTGTTGTAAGAGAGCAAATGTAGATGATCAGGTGTGTGACTGTAGACTATGTGTTAATCCAAGCTAGACAAGGGGAATAAAACATCCACGTATGCAGAAGATTTCTCTCAGAACAGGGGGGGTGAGGTTCTAAGCATCGCCTCTGTTGATCCCCAATTTCTCACCTGATGGTTCCCCTGCGACTGTGCCTGTCTTTAATTGTTCCTCCCTTGAGGAATCTTACCCCTCTTTGGCTAACCAGTCATCTTCTGGGGCCAAACAGAGAAATGTAAAGTTGGTAAGTGAGAGAGAAGCCTTATTGTTTGAAAAGGTTAGCTTTTTACTTCTTTGCATATTTATGCCCTGTGGCTTCTATGCCCAGCATTTGTCTTGAGGTATCTTTGCCACGTGGAAGAATTATGATACTCGGTAAATTTGATATGAGACACGAATTCTATTTAAGGGTTGTAATTAGGAAGGAAGAAGAAAAGCTATAGAAGTAGCAGGCGGAAGAAAACATGGGAAGATTGATTATTTCTTTGACATATCTTCTTGTAGAGTAACTTCAGCATGTATAGGTTTTAAACTACTAATTAAATTGCACACACACATTAACATAATAGGAATAAAGTTACATAAGCAAAGCAGATCTATAATTACCAGCCATCTCAAGTGAGGCCAAGAAAACCAGTTAGGCACCCTAGGCATTTGTGAAAATTTGTATATGATACAGTGGATATTGTCAAACTGTACTGGAACAGTCTGAGAGAAATCAGACAAATTAATACAGCCCATTCCTGGGAACTGTTCTCATCCCATATGTTCTTTTAACAGTAGATAGTCTGTAGTTGTAAGATTTTGGAGCGCTAGAACTTGCACTTCTCCTAATCCTTGGTTGAGTTCCAACAGTGTAGATCCAGTCAAATTTGTTGTTTTACTGTATGCACAGGACAGCTTAGATATCTCCTTCTTCATTCCAATGGCAAGTCCAGGAAATGGTGGGATGAAGGCAGCTACAACTGCAGCATCGCCTGGATCTTTGTTGAGGTTTTTTGATGATCATCTTCTGGTATGAGTCTTCCAGATAGTGCTGATGTTGGAAGTTCTTCTTCATATCGCATCTTAGTTCATTTTCTGGGTAGCCAAATTAGGCTTTGATCCTCTGTATAAACACAAACAGACCCTTTGCCTACACTTTTATATGCCCTTTATACCCTTGTGTAGAACTCATTGGAGGTCACCATACAAGAACTGCCTTTTTTTTTTTTTGGTATCATTAATCTACACTTACATGATAAATATTATATTTACTGTCTCTCCCCTATACCAGGTACCCCTATAATCCCCTTTAATGTCACTGTCTATCACCATAGCAAAAAGTTGTAGAATCACTACTTGCCTTCTCTGTGTTGTACAGCCCTCCCCTTTTTCCCACCCCCCCATGCATGCTAATCTTAATACTCCCCTTCTTCTTCCCCACCCCTTATCCCTCACTACCCACCCATCCTCCCCAGTCCCTTTCCCTTTGGTACCTGTTAGTCCATTCTTGAGTTCTGTGATTCTGCTGCTGTTTTGTTCATTCAGTTTTTCCTTTGTTCTTATGTTCCACAGATGAGTGAAATCATTTGGTATTTCTCTTTCTCTGCTTGGCTTGTTTCACTGAGCATAATACCCTCTAGCTCCACCCATGTTGCTGCAAATGGTAGGATTTGCCCTTTTCTTAAGACTGAGTAGTATTCCATTGTGTATATGTACCACATCTTCTTTATCCATTCATCTATCGATGGACATTTAGGTTGCTTCCAATTCTGGGCTGTTGTAAATAGTGCTGCGATAAACATAGGGGTGCATTTGTCTTTCTCATACTTGTTTGCTACATTCTTTGTACAAATTCCTAGGAATGCAGTTCCTGGGTCAAATGGTAAGTCTGTTTTGAGCATTTTGATGAACCTCCATACAGCTTTCCACAACGGCTGAACTTATTTACATTCCCACCAGCAGTGTAGGAGTGTTCCCCTTTCTCCACAGCCTCGCCAACATTTGTTGTTGTTTGTCTTTTGGATGCTAGCCATCCTTACTGGTGTGAGGTGATACCTCATTGTAGTTTTAATTTGCATTTCTCTGATAATTAGCGATGTGGAGCATCTTTTCATGTGTCTGTTGGCCATCTGTATTTCTTTTTTGGAGAACTGTCTGTTCAGTTCCTCTGCCCATTTTTAATTGGGTTATTTGTTTTTTGTTTGTTGAGGTTTGTGAGCTCTTTATATATTCTGGACGTCAAGCCTTTATCGGGTCTGTCATTTTCAAATATATTCTCCCATACTGTAGGGTTCCTTTTTGTTCTATTGATGGTGTCTTTTGCTGTACAGAAGATTTTCAGCTTAATATAGTCCCACTTTTTCATTTTTGCTGTTGTTTTCCTTGCCTGGGGAGATAGGTTCAGGAAGAGTTCACTCATGTTTATGTCTAATAGGTTTGTGCCTAAGTTTTTTTCTAAGAGTTTTAAGGTTTCATGACTTCCATTCAGGTCTTTGATCTATTTTGAATATACTTTTGTGTATGGAGTTAGACAATGGTCCAGTTTCATTCTCCTACATGTAGCTGTCCAGTTTTGCCAGCACCATCTGTTGAAGAGACTGTCATTTCGCCATTGTATGTCCATGGCTCCTTTATCAAATATTAATTGACCATATATGTTTGGGTTAATGTCTGGAGTCTCTAGTCTCTTCCATTGGTCTGTGGCTCTCTTCTTGTGCCAGTACCAAATTGTCTTGATTACTATGGCTTTATAGTAGAGCTTGAAGTTGGGGAGTGAGATCCCCCCTACTTTATTCTTCTTTCTCAGGAATGCTGTGGCTATTCAGGGTTTTTGGTGTTTCCATATGAATTTTTGAATTATTTGTTCCAGTTCATTAAAGAATGTTGCTGGTAGTTTCATAGGGATTGCATCAAATCTGTATATTGCTTTGGGCAGGATGGCCATTTTGACGATATTAATTCTTTTTAGCCATGAGCATGGGATGAGTTTTCATTTGTTAGTGTCCCCTTTAATTTCTCTTAAGAGTGACTTGTAGTTTTCAGAGTATAAGTCTTTCACTACTTTGGTTAGGTTTATTCCTAGGTTTTTTTTTTTTTTTTTTGATGCAATTGTGAATGGAATTGTTTTCTTGATTTCTCTTTCTGTTGGTTCATTGTTAGTGTATAGGAAAGCCACAGATTTCTGTGTGTTGATTTTGTATCCTGCAACTTTGCTATATTCCGATATTAGTTCTAGTAGTTTTGGGGTGGAGTCTTTACGGTTTTTTTATGTACAGTATCATGTCATCTGCAAATAGTGACAGTTTAACTTCTTCTTTACCAATCTGCATTCCTTGTATTTCTTTGTTTTGTCTGATTGCCATGGCTAGGACCTCCAGTACTATGTTAAATAACAGTGGGGAGAGTGGGCATTCCTGTCTAGTTCCCAATCTCAGAGGAAAAGCTTTCAGCTTCTCGCTGTTCAATATAATGTTGACTGTGGGTTTTTCAAAGATGGCCTTTATTATGTTGAGGTACTTACCCTCTATTCCCATTTTGCTGTGAGTTTTTATCATGAATGGATGTTGAATTTTTCAAATGCTTTTTCAGCATCTATTGAGATGATCATGTGGTTTTCGTCTTTCTTTTTGTTGATGTGTTGGATGATGTTGATGGATTTTCGAATGTACCATCCTTGCATCCCTGGGATGAATCCCACTTGGTCATTGTGTATGATCCTTTTGATATACTTTTGAATTCGGTTTGCTAATATTTTATTTAGTATTTTTGCATCTACATTCATCAGGGATATTGGCCTGTAATTTTCTTTTTTGGTGGTTTCCTTGCCTGGTTTTGGTATTAGGGTGATTTTGGATTCATAGAATGAGTTTTGGTATATTCCCTCCTCTTCTATATTTTGGAAAACTCTAAGGAGAATGGGTATTATGTCTTCCCTGTATGTCTGATAAAATTCTGAGGTAAATCCGTCCGGCCTGGCGGTTTTGTTCTTTGGTAGTTTTTTTATTACTGTTTCAATTTCTTTACTCGTAATTGGTTTAACTTTTGTGTTTCTTCCTTGGTCAGTCTTGGAAGGTTGTATTTTTCTAGGAAGTTGTCCATTTCTTCTAGGTTTTCCAGCTTGTTGTCATATAGGTTTTCATAGTAGTCTTTAATAATTCTTTGTATTTCTGTGGAGTCGGTCGTGATTTTTCCAATCTCAGTTCTAATTCTGTTGATTTGTGTTGATTCCCTTTTTCTCTTAATATGTTTGGCTAGAGGCTTACCAATTTTGTTTATTCGTTTCATTGATTTTTGCTATTGTTTTATTCTTCTCAATTTTGTTTATTTCTTCTCTGATCTTTACTATGTCCCTCCTTCTGCTGACTGTAGGCCTCATTTGTTCTTCTTTTTCCAATTTCGATAATTGTAATGTTAGACTCTTCATTTGGGATTGTTCTTCCTTCTTCAAGTATCCCTGGATCGCTATATACGTTCCTCTTAAGACTGCTTTCGCTGTGTCCCACAGAAGTTGTGGCTTAGTGTTGTTGTTGTCATTTGTTTCTATATATTCCTTGATTTCTATTTCAATTTGTTCTTTGATCCATTGATTATTTAGGAGCATGTTGTTAAGCCTCCATGTGTTTGTGAGCCTTTTTGTTTTCTTTGTAGATTTTATTTCTAGTTTTATACCTTTGTGGTCTGAAAAATTGGTTGGTAGAATTTCAATATTTTTGAATTTACTGAGGCTCTTTTTGTGGGCTAGTATATGGTCTATTCTGGAGAACATTCCATGTGCAATTGAGAAGAATGTATGTCCTGTTGCTTTTGGATGTAGAGTTCCATAGATGTCTATTAGGTCCATCTGTTTTACTGTGTTGTTCAGTCCCTCTGTGTCCTTACTAATTTTCTGCCCAGTTGATCTATCCTTTGGGTTGAGTGGTGTGTTGAAGTCTCCTAGAATGAATGCATTGCAGTCTATATCCCCCTTTAGTTCTGTTAGTATTTGTTTCACTTATGCTGGTGCTCCTGTGTTGGGTGCATATATATTTAGAACGGTTATATCCTCTTCTTGGACTGAGCCCTTTATCATTATGTAGTGTCCTTCTTTATCTCTTGTTACTTTCTTTGTTTTGAAGTCTATTTTGTCTGATATTAGTACTGCAACCGCTGCTTTCTCCTCGCTATTGTTTGCCTGAAATATGTTTTTCCATCACTTGACTTTTAGTCTGTGCATTTCTTTGGGTTTGAGGTGAATTTCTTGTAAGCAGCATATAGATGGGTCTTGCTTTTTTATCCATTCTATTACTCTGTGTCTTTTATTGGTGCATTAAGTCCATTTACATTTAGGGTAGCTATTGAAAGATATGTACTTATTGCCATTGTAGGCTTTAAATTCATGGTTACCACAGGTTCAAGGTTAGCCTCTTTAGTATCTTACTGCCTAACTGAGCTCGCTTATTGAGCTGTTATATACACTGTCTGGAGATTCTTTTCTTCTCTCCCTTCTTATTCCTCCTCCTCCATTCTTCATATGTTGGGTGTTTTTTTCTGTGCTCTTTCCAGCAGTGCTCCCCTCTAGAGCAGTCCCTGTAAGATGCCCTGTAGACGTGGTTTGTGGTAAGCAAATTCCCTCAGCTTTTGCTTGTCTGGGAATTGTTTAATCCCACCATCATGTTTCAATGATAGTCGTGCTGGATATAGTATCTTTGGTTCAAGGCCCTTCTGTTTCATTGCATTAAATATATCATGCCATTCTTTTCTGGCCTGTAGGGTTTCTGTCGAGAAGTCTCACGATAGCCTCATGTGTTTTCCTTTATAGGTGACCTTTTATTCTCTAGCTGCCTTTAAAACTCTTTCCTTGTTCTTGATCTTTGCCATTTTAATTATTATGTGTCTTGGTTTTGTCCTCCTTGGTTCCTTTCTATTGGGGGTTCTGTGTATTTCCGTGGTCTCTTCGATTATTTCCTCTCCCAGTTTGGGGAAGTTTTCAGCAATTATTTCTTCAAAGACACTTTCTATCCCTTTTCCTCTCTCTTCTTCTTCTGGTACCCCTCTAATACAGATATTGTTCCTTTTGGATTGGTCAGACAGTTCTGTTAATATTGTTTCATTCCTGGAGATCCTTTTATCTCTCCCTATGTCAGCTTCTATGCGTTCCTTTTCTCTGGTTTCTATTTCTTCAATGGCCCCTTGCATCTTATCCATTCTGCTTGAAAATCCTTCCAGAGTTTGTTTCACTTCTGTAATCTCTTCCCTGGCATCTTTGATCTCCCTCCAGACTTCATCCCATTGCTCTTGCATTTTTCTCTGCATCTCCATCAGCATGTTTATGATTTTTGTTTTGAATTGTTTTTCAGGAAGACTGGTTAGGTCTGTCTCATTCTCTGGTGTTGCCTCTGTGATCTTGTTTTGCCTGTAATTTTGCCTTTTCATGGTGATAGAAGTAGTTTGCAGAGCTGGAACGAGTGATGTCTGGAGGAACTTCCCTTCTTGTTGGTTTGTGGCCTTCCTCTCCTGGGAGAACAGCGACCTCTAGTGGCTTGTGCTGGGCAGCTGCCCACAGACAGGGCTTCTGCTTCCTGCCCGGCTGCTATGGAGTTAATCTCCGCTGTTGCTGTGGGCGTGGCCTGGCTCGGGCTGCTACTTCAAATGGTGGAGCCCCATTGGAAATTGAGCAGCGGGGGAGGCTATTTATCTCCGTAAGGGGCGTCCGTGCTCCCTGCTGCCCAGGGGGTTAGAGTGCCCAGATATCCCCAGATTCCCTACCTCTGGACTAAGTGTCCCGCCCTGTCCCTTTAAGACTTCCAAAAAGCACTCTCCAAAACAGAACAACAACAAGCAAACAAATAAAAAAAACTGCTCGCTTTTCTCTGTCCTCAGGCGCCAGCCTCAGGCACCTGCTCACCAGTCTTGCTGCCCTGTTTCCCTAGTATTGGGGTCCCTGTTCCTTTAAGACTTCCAAAAAGCACTCGCCAATACAAAACAACAACAACAACAACAAAAATGGCCACTCGCGTTTCTTTGTTGTCCGGCACCAGCCTCAGGCACCCCCTCACTGGTCTTGCTTCCCTGTTTCCCTAGTATTGGGGTCCCTGTCCCTTAAAGACTTCCAAAAAGCACTCCCCCCCAAAAAAAAAAAAAATGACCACTCACTTTTGTTTGTTCTCATGCGCCAGAGTCAGGCACACGCTCACCGGTCTTGCTGGCCTGTTTCCCTACTTTCCAGCACCTCACGCATGCACTGTGTGTCTGCGCTGTGGTCCGGATGGCTGGGGCTGGGTGTTCAGCAGTCCTGGGCTCCCTCTCGCTCAGGGGGAGGGGCGCTCGGGTCCTGCTCGGCTGGGGCTTGTATCTTACCCCCTTAGCGAGGTGCTGGGTTCTCGCAGGTGTGAATGTGGTCTGGATGTTGTCCTGTGTCCTCTGCTCTCTATTCTAGGAAGAGTTGTCTTTGTTATATTTTCATAGATATATGTGGTTTTGGGAGGAGATTTCTGCTGCTTTCCTCATGCCACCATCTTGGCTCCAATGGTCTGGCTTTTTATAACTGTATTTGAAGATTTTGGGGAAAAAAATTATTGTCCAAGGGAATGTAAATGTTATTTTAGAGCAAGCTGTGAAAGCCAGAGGGCCTCCAAACCAGCTTTTATGGAGACTCACATCTCCTGCAGCTGCTGTAATTAAAGCTTAAGACATTGAGCAATGATAGCAATGATTCAATGTGTGCCTTGTCCAGCCTTGATAGGTTTCCAATGTCAGAGGGTTGGAAAAGACTGGCAGGTTGAGAACCAGAACTGGGGATTCTAATGACTGACCCTGAGAATTTTGAACCTTTGGATTCTCCTGGATCCTCTGGAGTAGGAAAAGCAATTATCCTACTTTCCTGAATAAAGCAAAACTTCTTTCCCTTGAGATTGTACAACATGCTCAAATAGGGCAAGTGTCTTTGAGGATTTTTCTTGCTGGTTTCCAGATATTCACCTGTAATCTTCATTGCCTCTGTATTAAGAGTAAGAGCTAAATATTACCATAACCCAAGTTGCAAATTACAGCCCTTGGTCTAGAAAGAAATATTCTATGTACTGAAGGAATTACATGAGCTAGTTAATGTAGTGGGTTAATACCAGGACTAGTACTTATCTATTAGGACTAGTACCTATCTACTAGGGAGGTAAGTACATTTGGAGTGGTTAATGCCATTATTTGGATCATAATGAAGATAGGGAAGATATAAGGATAATTACCAAAATATTTATTGACATGAGGGCACTAAATCATGACTCCAACCCAAATATAAGAGTTTTCAAGGATACCTATGTACTAATATGTCCCTAAAATAATTTCTTGAAGTCTGATGTAAGGGTAAATTATGGGCAATGAGGTAGAGATGCTAGCACATCCTTGGCATGGCACCCAGGTAGTATGTATAAGGCTCAAGCAGACAGAGACTTCAGAAAGGGATTATTTCATATATCCTGAAAACACAACATGCAGCTATCTACAGCCCAAAGGATGTAATTTTCATATAGGAAAAATAAATATGCAAGTCACACTATGACTGAGGCAAGAGAGTGGTGCTCACTAGAATCTTTGAGAAGCTGAAAGTAGTTGCCATGTGCATTAGAGTTAATGGTAGAAGATGCATATGTGGAACTAGTCACTCTGGGTATCTGGAATGGTGCAAATCAAATAATATCACTTGTGAATTACAGGCAAGACCTGAACAAAGGTTATGGTGCCTTCACTTATGAGTATGTGCAGCACTGGCTTATAGATTTTAGTATCCTTGAAGAAAGACAGACAGATGGCCAAATATAGTATTGATCAGCTTATTATTGATCAAATACGGTATTCAATATTTTTAAAGTGAGATCTGGCACGCAGAATTCAGATGACAGACTCTGCAGTGAAAGGTGACAATCTTTATCTAGTTCCATTTTTAAGACAGTTCATAGATGAAAAGCTTAATGGAAAAAGGACAGGGATAGATCCCACTGAAGAATCTACAATATTACCTTCAGTACACATACCATATGGTGTTCCCCCATTCTTCCAAAGGGGATATGTGAATATTCCCATGTCTCCACAATGGTGAAGAAGTAAAAACATCTATGCCATTCAAAATAATTGATAAGATAACACATATAAAACAACAAATGCTAATGGACATATATATGTGTATATATATAATATATACTCATATATTATATATGATAATATATAATATATATGTACATGTATATGATATGTATTATTGCTCTATATTATTATGTATATATGTATACATGTATACAAACACACAAATGATGAACGTTAGTATTTTTTTTAAGATTCTTTAAAAACAGAAACAAATGCAAATTAAATTAATGCTTAAGAGGATCAGTTAATTTATAACTCACTGTCAAACTAATGCCATATTTAAAGTGTCAGTCACTTCTTTCATTCTTTGTCTTCATTCTTCTAATAAACACATTCCTAAGATCTTAAAACTTTTTCAAATGTAAAAATATATTTATATTCATCCCACCAACATAGCCAGTTTGTTCTTTTGCATAATTGCCTCTTCTTATTTCATGTTTGCAATACATTTCCTTTAACTCCTCTGCCTATTTAATATACTTATTTTAAAATATAGTTCTACTTAGTTTATCTGTTATAAACTTCTGTTTACTGTTTTAAATCAGATATATGTGAAATTTGGCAGGGAATTCATATGGGGCTACTTTTTTCCCTGACTGTGACACAAACACAGTAGTAGCTGACCTTTTGGGTAAGAGCCACAGGACATTGGTTACATACACAAGCCTTTGTTTTGTTATACTCCAATGCTCAAGCCCCCAGTCCTAAATTTCCAGTTCAATCATCAATTGCTAGACAGACTTTGGCCATATAATAAAGGAAGCTATACTCTGGTGTAGTTGAAAATTTTTCTCTCAATTTCATTTAAGCCCTGAATTTACCCACGGTAATGGGGAGAGAAAAATACCATGTTTCCAGTCCTTCGGCACCACTGACTTTTCTCACACAGAAGCCCATGGTTTTCTTCAGGCAGAGAATAAAATGCCATTCTCTCTCCGGGGTTTCCTGCATTTACATGACAATTGCTGCTCTACACTGCTCTACCTGTTTTGGCAAATACTAGATCCGGAAGCTCAAGAACCCACCTGAGGCCTGCCTACTTTCCAGGTCAAAGTGGGAGTTTTCACTACGCCGTGAGGAGTCCCAGTGTATGCATTTTTGTAGGTATTTCATTCAGGTTTCAGTAACAATGAAACATTCATATATTGCTGCATAATCTAGCCCAGTTTAATATAACGTCACTGCATTTACCTTAGGCAAAATACAATGTGGTAAAAAGATAATGAGTTACTCCTTTCTCAACAGAGAGAAAAAAAAATTTCTTTTGTTTTTCAATGTATCTTAGTTGATGGAAATGTCAGCATTTCATAACATCTCTATGATCTCTATGCCATTGTGTCAATAGTTGTTTCAGTTTTAATCAAATGAGGACATGCCAGCAAGTTGACAATTCAATAATGGGATCCAGAACTATGGGCTTTTCCCAGGTAAACTGAGATTTTTTTTTTTTTGTAACCTATGCTTAACAACAGTCTTTTACATATAAATATTATAGATTACTCTAAGGTTTAAGGCATTACAATGTATTTAATATAAAATTAAAAATGTGATAGATTCTAGAGTTTCCAAATTACATTATGGAACATAAAGGTGTTATTAAGCTGAAATATGCCCTTAGATAAAATTGCCCACTTATTGTCATCCAAATATATTTATTTTTGTGCTGAGAATATTCTGTTGAATAAAGTTATGGTGACAGGAAAAAAAAAAATTAAACCAAAAGATTATCATAGCATCTCACCATTGTCCTTTAACCTCGAAGTATTTAATATTGCATGTGTGTGTGTGTGTGCATGCATGTACATGCATCCTTTCCTAGGGAAGCAACCAATCTTTTTTTTTTTTCATTTTTCTCTTGATTATGTTGAAAAAGTTCACTTTTCAAGTGTTAGCCAATAGGGTAGGTTATACAGATGAAGTTTCTCCTGTGAATCTTTTTAGTGTTCAGATAATGAGCAGGTTCTATAGGTTACATCATAGTATGACAACCCTAAAACATCATAAATATATTTCTAAGATTGTAAGTATACTGTGTCTAACTTTGCTGAACTTGTAAAATTGTGTTATAATAAAAGTTAAAGAATATATTTTAATGATGTACAAAGTCAAGTAACTGATGAAACTTTGTACTGTGTCATTGGAAATGTTCTACCTTAAACTGGATAAAAATACCAGAGAAATCAGTTTATATTTTAGTAGCTATTGATTTCCAATCTGAAATTACTTAAACTCTATTACAGTATTCAGTTATTTGACACCATTTTAAAATGCATTTTATCTCAATAACACTGGAGAGATGAGAATAATTTTAGTTCTAGTATCAAACATCAGTAAAACTTTAAAGAGGTTAGTCTCATCTTCTTCAAAAAGAATTTGCATTCTGACAAAACAAAGGGCTACAAATATTTCTTCTAATATCTCTAATATTCCTTGATTGTACTGAGAAGTGAAATTTCCTGCCCACCTCACTACCACTGGACTCTCAAGAATTCAGATTGCTCTTTCCCAAAGGGTGTTAACAACATAGTGTTTTTCAGGGCCTTTCAGGATGCTTGTTGTGGGGCTGGAAAGGGAAAAGGGAAGGCCTGAATTAACTCCAGAGGTGGAGTACAGAAGGCTGGTGTTGGGAGCTGAAGACTCGCAATAAATCCTGGAAGTGGGAAGAGGGGGTGGCTGGCAGGGTAGAGAAATAATAGAGACATAGATCTTCATTTTCCTGTAACATCCTGGACTTTATGTGATCCTGTGGATTTAATATATGAATATTTGGGGCCTGAAGAGTACACTAATCACTGGCTTTAAGAGAGGCAGAGGTGTTTCTGCTTACCATAGTTAACATTGTAGGGTGTGTTCTGCCTTTTTCCTCTTTTCCTTTCCTCCTTAATTTTATTAAATTTAAAACTTTACATATGAGAGATAAATATTCATAGATTCATAAACTATTTCAGTTCAGGTTTGCAGTTAGAGTACTAAAAACAATAATCTCACAATTTACAAAGTGGTTTATTGAAATGTCAATCAAACCAGCAAGTTGGCCGTGTTTTAGAGAAGTTTAATATAAGCATTATGCAATTGTCAAGTTTGTGGTCAATGAGCACAACCAAACCTCAGTCTCCTGGACCCTTTCATTTGAGATTCACACTATACGTACACAACTTAGTCTCTGCCCCGTGGAATCATCCATTCAAAATGATTTGAAGATAAAATATAAGAGGACATCTCTTATCCATCCTGATGAGAGAGGAATGGGCAATTATTTGGATTATAAGAGGCATCATTGCTAATGCTCTTAGCAAAGGAACCCTGGACTCAGGATTTGCATTACCTTGTCCAAAGATGGTGATATTACTTCCAGACAGAAGGGTAATTTAGTTATTTTTACTAAATAACTAAGTTCCTAGATAGAAAGGTATTTTAGTTATTCATGTTCTAATTAAGCAAGATAGAGTAAGTTGCTGTTTTCCAATAAGAATCCATTGGCTTGATGAAATATTTCATCCTCGTTGGAATGATGGCAGTGGTAAAGATCCTTATAAAATGGAGAGTTTCATAGAATGTATCAGGTTTGATAATTCCTAAAAGTTCTTTAGCAATGATTTAATAACTTTAATATCCACATGCAGAAAGAATTATTCTGAATTTATTAAGAATTTCTAGGTCACTTATCCTTTTCTTTTTCATTTATTTATATAGAAAAATATAAGAATTTCCTTCTAAACTGTGTAAAGATATATATTGTCACATATAATTTGCCATAGAAATGTGTGCAATTGTATATGATCTGAGAGACTGAGAAAAGGAGATCATCAACCAAAAATAACAGGCTCTGCTTCAGCAGAGCACTAAGACCATGTTAATGCCAACAATTTGCTTGTAAGGGTCATATACTCTACCATTTTTGAGGCATGTTACAAATTCAGAGAACAAAATGCATGTCATCCTCAATCAATCAAATCATCTTGAGATGATTTTTAAATTATGCACAAGAAGGTAGCTAATGATGTAGTAAAAGTGTGGGACTCCACTGACAGAACTTCTTTAAAGTGATCCTGAGATTAAATTTGCACATGTATCTTCCTATTCTTCCTTTTACTAGAATCTCCCAAAATATTTTGTCAAATCTATCCATCAGTGGGCAAGCGGAAGTGGTAAGAAAGAAGAAGAAAAGCAAATATAATCCAACACCTCTGATTAAAACAATCAAAAAAGAACCCTTAAAAGACAGTTTACATAGGTATACCTAAGAGATGGATTCCCATTCAAGATACAAACCAACATGCTCTTAGCAAAGGAATCCTGGACTTTGCTGGAAGAAAATTTTGATATTGATGTGGTATTTCTTTCCATATCCCGCCTCCCTTCAGCAGGAGGGGATGCCCCCGCTGAAACAACAGAATCATCCCTCACAAACTCTCTAATTTCAGCCTCCCTAATCTTCATCCACTGCACCTGGTTCATTGTCTCCCGTACTCAACCAATTTCCACAGGCAAGAGTTACAGCCTCAACTGGCTGCTGGCCAAAAATAAACAAAGGGAAGAATGAGTGAGTCTCTGTAGTCACACTTCCTCAACAGAACATTACAGATAGAAAACAGTTTTAATTACTACAGCTCAGCATTTTTTTAATGAAAACATGCCATTATTATTTTCAACATCTCAACTTTAGAGATTTTATTTAACTCTCATCTCCAAGAAAACTTTTAAAGAGTTGCCTTTGGGATTCTGTGGTGGAATCTAGTTTGCAAGCGATTTCATTGATGGCATAAATTTGGCATTTTAGTTCTTATGAGTAGATAAGTCTGGGTTTGGCTACAGTAAGCATTATTGTGGGAGTGTTTTTGGTACATGCTAGAAAGTTTTACACATATTTTAGACAAGAGAAATACATCTGTGGGAATTTATGTGCGGATTGTTAAGTATTATGGTACAGATACAAACTTGTTTATGAAATATGCAAATCTCCTCTTGTTATTAATATTAACACCTGTCCAAACCATGTGTTACCATAGAGAGAAAATGTATGTATTTGTTGTAATGTAGAGATTTGCTAACTTGAGTTTTTTTCAACAGTTCATTTTTTTACACTTTTCTGCAAGTTTTAGTTTTGGCTTCCAATACGAGAGAATAAAAACAAAATGTACTGCGGTTTTATGAATAGATTTCTAAGCAAAGCAAATGTGATTTGATAAATGTAGAAAAGTAGTTGGGAACAAAACATTTTTGTGTGCAAATGCAATTTGGGTTTTTAATGCTCCTCATTCAACTAATTATTCTAGTCATTTTTGGTTTCCAAACTCATATCTTATAAAGAACACTTTACTGAGAAAAAAATGTAGTTTATATAATAACAGTGAAAGGTACAGATAAAAAGTAAATGAGTTAATTAATAGTTATAAGAAAGAAGAGAAAGTGAATGCATTTCTTCTCAGGGGATTGAGAAAAACTCACATTCTAGAAGACAGTACAATCAAATCTTAAAATATAAGCAAGTATTTGACATATCAAAATATGCCCTCTTGCTACAGATTTTATAGAGACAGTCTTAGTTTAGGCTTTCCTTATTAGCAGTTATCTGAATATATAATATATCATTGTGTATAAAATGGGTCAAGGAAATCAGTAGAGACACGAATTTGACAGTATATGGTGGGCATTGTTTTCAAGCCCAGTGAAGTGAAATGGTTGCATGAACTGTTTGTGGCTATTGATTCAGGTCAAGAGAGTTCAAACTCTGCTTTGTTGTAAAAACCTGCTGTGGAGGGTAAGCAAAGCCTGGCAGTGGCTTCTTCCTCCTTTGAGTAAGGCAGAAATAGGCTCTGATACACAAAATTAAATCAAAAGGTGGAGGTTGACTTTCTGGGGTGGCTCTTATGTCAATCCCTGACTATCTTTTTTTTTAAATTCCTTTCAACTACACTTAGTTCTACCATAAGTATTTTAGTGTGTGTGCATGTATATATAAAATTTTTAATATTATTTTACATGTATGTGTATAGTGTTTATATAAAACATTCCCAGACAAATGTATAGCCACTCCCAGTATCTCCATCCCCCACCTTAGTGGTACATTGATGAACATATTTTGGCACAAAATCACCCCTAGTCCATAGTTTATATTGGAGTTTAGGCTTAATGTGCATTCTTTGAGTTTGGACAAATGTATAATGGCATGTATTCACCATTATGATGCCACACAAAGTCGTTTCACTGCCAGAAAAAATAATCTCTGTTCCACTTATTCATTCCATCCCACGAACTCCTGACAACTACTGTTCTTTTTACTGTCTCCATAGTTTTACCTTTTCCAGAATGTCATATAGTTGGATTCACTCAGTGTATTGCCTTTTCATATTGGTTTCTTTTGCTTTGTAATATGCCTTAAAATTTCCTCTGTGTTTTTTCATGGTTTGATAGCTTACTTCTCTTTAGCACTTAGTAATAGTCCATTGTCTGCCTGTATCAGAGTTCCTTTACCATTCACTTTCTGAGAAACACTTTGCTTCTAAGTTTTGGCAATTATGAATAAAAGCTGTTATAAACATCTGTGTGCAGGTTTTTGTGTGGACATAAATTTTCATCTCCTCTCTTTAAATACCATGAAGTGCAATTGCTGGATTTTATAGTACAAGAATGCATAGTTTTGTAAGAAATTGCCAAATTATCTTCCAAAGTGGCTGTATTATTTTGCATTCCCACTAGCAGTTAATGAAAGTTCCTGTTCTCCATGTTCTTGCCAGCATTTGGTGTTGTCGGTGTTCAGAATTATGGTCATTGTAATAAGTATGGAGTTGTATCTTTTGTTGTTATTTAATTCTAAAACTATACAGTAGTCTATTTACTTACATGGTTATAGTATTTTTATATATTTCAGTTACAGTGAGAACAGTATAGTAAGGAAAGAATATTTAATGTTTGTTGATGTGAATCTCAATGAGAAACATTCAAAATTCCTAAGTTACTTATTTAAAATACCTGAGCTATAATTGTACAAATACTTCTAGCTATATGTTTAGAAGCACATGGTCTTATTTGTCACCTGTAAATCTTATTGAGTGAGGTGTCTGTTAAGTTCTTTGGCCCATTTTTTAATTGAGGAACTTGTATTCTTAGTGTTGAGTTTTAAGAGCTCTTCCTATATTTTGGATAGAGATCCTTTATCTGACATGTATTTTGCAAAATTTTCTCAAAGTCTGTGGGTTGTTTTTTCACTTTTCAACCATGTATTTCACAGAGAAGAATTTTTTTTGTCTTGTTTTTGTTTTTTGTTTTTAATGAAATCCAGTTTATTATGTCTTTCTTTCATGGATCTTGTCTTTGGTGTTGTATCTAAAAACACATCTTCAAACCCAAAGTCACCTAGACTTTCTTCTATGTCATCTTCTAAACTTTTATGGTTCTACATATTGCATTTAGGTATGTGATTCATTTCAGGTTAATTTTCATGAAGGTGTAAAGTCCTGTATCAGGCTCCATTTTTTTTCCATGTAGATGTGTAGTTATTCCAGCACCATTTGTTGCAAAGACTGTTTTGCTGCAGTATATTGCCTTTGCTACTTTGTCTAAGATCTGTTGATTTTATTTATGTGTATCTCTTTCTGGGCTCTCTATTCTGTTCCATTGATCTATTGGGCATTCTTTCTCCAGTGCCTCACTGTCTTGATTATGGTAGCTTTATAGTATGTCTTAAAGTTGGGAGTGTCAGTTCCTAAGCTCCATTACTTTATACCACCTTCTAAATTTTGTTGGGAAGCAATGTGGCAATAAATTAAACAGGAGGAGTCACTCAAATCTCTTGGATCCTTCCAAGTATACTTACCCTGTAACCTAATAAACTCCTTGCTGCTTCTACTTGCATAACAAATAAATAAAATAAGCAGGAGGGAATGTGAATTAAATGAAGGCTCTGGTCTCAGACAGTTTAGGAATATATCTCAGGTCTGTTTGTTAGTAGTCCTGTGATCTTAGACATTGTCAAGTTGCTTAACTTGTTTAAACTTCATCTTCCACATTCTTAAAATGGGAATAATTAAACAGTATATCATATTACATTGTGAAATTTTAAGAAAAGTGTTGATAGGCAGTATTTTGTACAAATATCCTTCCAAGTCAAGGAGAGATATATTATTCTCAGTAGGAGAAGTTTTATCATCATCAATACTATAATGAAGTATTAGCTTTGCTGTCAGCCACTCTGGACTCCAATCCCAGTTCCGGGACTTTAATATATATATTCTACAGGGTATTGTGAGTATGGAACCTAAAACATCTAACAAAGCACTTGGCACAAGTAAGCTCTCAGCTATGTTAGGGAATTAGATCATTGGAAATCAATCTCTCTGATCTTCAATTTCCTTTTCTGTAAAAAGCATGATAACAATACCTGCCTTTCAGTGTTCTTGCCAAAATGAAATCAGATTATATATTTAGTTGCCTGGAATATTATAAGGACTGAACAAATTACATCATCATTATTATATTATCAAGAAATGTTTTAACTACAGAACTGGAAGTAAGTTTTTTGCATTTGCTGCATTCAAACTTGAGAAAAATGAGATGCTACATTTAGTTAGTTTGTTTTCCTTTATTGTATGGGGTGGTTTGTCCAAATGAAAACTGGCTTAGATGCCAAATGTAAGCAGAACTACTCTGAGGTGGCGGCAATGAGGGCTGCCTCTTACTGTTACCCTTCTGCTCTAAGTGCCCTAGAAGCATCTCTGTGGAAAACAATTGGAAAACCAATGATCTAATCCAACCCTCTCATTTCATGCAGAGAACCTGAAAAGTGAATTTACTTCATCAAATCTGAAGAAGAATTTGAAGACAGACCAGGAATAAAATCCAAGATCCTAGACCTCTGCTCTATGATTTTCTTAAGGCCTGATGCTGGGGTTGGCAGTGACATTATGATGTATGACTTGTATCACAAGTTCCCAGGAGGCACGGACAGTGACATTTATTTTGCTGTTACAACCGCATGGGGCATTTAATACATAGCTTGTGCCATTCACTTCTCTCATGGTTGAAATTTATTGACTGGTAGTCGTTTGGTTTTATTTTGTAAATAAAAATTAAATTCATATGTTGAATTATTGTTAGAATACTCTAAAAAGTAAGTGAAAATTAAGTTTTATAGATCAGCATTCTATGTGGCTACTTCACAGAAGCCAAAATTATAAAATGCACTTCCTTAATTCTATTTATATATATATATGTTTATTTACTTTATTTCTTAATTTTTGGTGTAATTAATCTACAATTACATGAGGAACATTAAGTTTGCCTGACTCCCCCTATCACCAGGTCCCCCCCACAAACCCCATACAGTCACTATCCATCAGCGTAGTGAGATGCTGTAAAATCACTACTTGTCTTCTCTGTGTTGCACAGCCCTCTCCGTGCCCCCCCAACATTATACATGCTATTATTAATGACCCCTTTCTCCCCTCCCCCTTATCCCTCTCTTCCCACCCATCCTCCCCAGTCCCTTTCCCTTTGGTAACTGTTAGTCCATTCTTGGGTTCTGTGTTTCTGCCGTGGTTTTGTTCCTTCAATTTTTTCTTTGTTCTTATACTCCACACATGAGTGAAATCTTTTGGTATTTGTCTTTCTCTGCCTGGCTTATTTCACTGATCATAATACCCTCTAGCTCTATCCATGTTGTTGCAAACCGTAGGATTTGTTTTCTCCTTATGGATGAATAATATTCCATTGTGTATATGTACCACCTCTTCTTTATCCATTCATCTATTGATGGACACTTAGGTTGCTTCCATTTCTTGGCTATGGTAAATAGTGCTGCGATAAACATAGGGGTGCATCTGTCTTTTTCAAACTGGGCTGCTGCATTCTTAGGGTAAATTCCTAGAAGTGGAATCCCTGTGTCAAATGGTATTTCTATTTTGAGCTTTTTGAGAAACCTCCATACTGCTTTCCACAATGGTTGAACTAATTTACATTCCCACCAGCAGTGTAGGAGGGTTCCCCTTTCTCCACAACCCCGCCAACATTTGTTATTGTTTGTCTTTTGGATGGTGGTGATCCTTACTGGTGTGAGGTGATATCTCATTGTGGTTATAAAAATTTGCATTTCTCAGATAATTAGCGATGCGAAGTATCTGTTCATGTGTCTGTTGGCCATCTGAACTTCTTCTTTAGAGAACTGTCTATTCAGCTCCTCTGCCCATTTTCTAATAGGATTTTTTGCTTTTTTTTTGTTGAGCTGCATGAGCTCTTTATATATTTTGGATGTCAACCCTTTATTGGATCTGTCATTTAAGAATATATTCTCCCATTCTGTAGGATACCTTTTCATTCTCTTGGTGGCTTCCCTTGCTTTACAGAAGCTTTACAGCTTGATATAGACCCATTTGTTCATTTTTGGTTTTGTTTCCCTTGCCAAGGTAGATATGTTCATGAAGAAGTGGTGTATGTTTATGTTCAAGAGATTTTTGCCTATGTTTTCCTCCAAGAGTTTTATGGTTTCATGACTTACATTTAGGTCTTTAATCCATTTCAGATTTACTTTTGTGTATGGGGTTATACAATGATCCAGTTTCATTCTCTTACATGTAGCTGTCCAGTTTTGCCAACACCAGCTGTTGAAGAGGTTGTCATTTCCCCACTGTATGTCCATGGCTCCTTTATGATATATTAATTGATGATATATGTTTGGGTTAATGTCTGGAATATCTATTCTGTTCCACTGGTCTGTGGCTCTGTTCTTATGTAAGTACCAAATTGTCTTGATTACAGTGGCTTTGTAGTACAGCTTGAAGTTGGGAAGCGAGATGCCCCCTGCTTATTCTTCTTTCTTAGGATTGCATTGGCTATTCGGGTCTTTTGTGATTCCATATGAATTTTAAAACTATTTGTTCCAGTTTGTTGAAGAATGTTGTTGATGTTTTGATAGGCATTGCATTGAATCTATATATTGCTTTAGGCAGGATGGCCATTTTGACAATATTAATTCTTCCTAGCAAAGAGCATGGGATGAATTTCCATTTGTAACTGTCCTCTTTAATTTCTCTTAAGAGTGTCTTATAGTTTTCAGGGTATAGGTATTTCACTTCCTTGGTTAGGTTTATTCCCAGGTATTTTATTCTTTTTGATGCAATTGTGAATGGAATTGTTTTCCTGATTTCTCTTTCTGTTAATACATCGTTAGTGCATAGGAAAGAACAGATTTCTGTGTGTTAATTTTGTATCCTGCAACTTTGCTGTATTCTGATATCAGTTCTAGTAGATTTGCAGTGGAGTCTTTAGGGTTTTTTATGTACAATATCATGTCATCTGCAAATAGTGACAGTTTGACTTCCTCTTTACCAATCTGGATGCCTTGTATTTCTTTGTTTTGTCTGATTGCCATGGCTAGGACCTCCAGTAGTACTATGTTGAATAACAGTGGAGAGAGTGGGCATCCCTGTCTTATTCCCGATCTCAGAGGAAAAGCTTTCAGCCTCTCACTGTTCAGTATGATGTTGGCTGTGGGTTTGTTGTATATGGTCTTTATTATGTTGAGGTACTTGCCCTCTATACCCATTTTGTTGAGAGTTTTTATCATGAATGGATGTTGAATTTTGTCTAATACTTTTTCAGCATCTGTGGAAATGATCATGTGGTTTCTCTCCATCTTTTTGTTGATGTGGTGGATGATGTTGATGGATTTTCGAATGTTGTACCATCCTTGCATCCTTGAGATGAGTCCCACTTGATCATGATGTATGATCCTCTTGATATATTTTTGAATTTGGTTTGCTAATATTTTGCTGAGTATTTTTGCATCTATGTTCATCAGGGATATGGGTCTGTAATTTTCTTTTTCATGGAGTCTTTGCCTGGTTTTGGTATTAGAGTGATGCTGGCTTCATCAAATGAGTTTGGAAATATTACCTCCTCATCTATTTTTTGGAAAACTTTAAGGAAAATGGGTATTATGTCTTCTCTATATGTCTGGTAAAATTCAGCAGGGAATCCATCAGGACCAAGGATTTTGTTCTTGGGTATCTTTTTGATTACCTCTTCAATTTCTTTGCTAGACATTGGTCTGTTTAGATTTTCTGTTTCTTCCTTGGTCAGTCTTGGATAGTTGTATTTTTCTAGGAAGTTGTCCATTTCTTCTAGGTTTTGAAGCTTGTTAGCATATAGTTTTTTGTAGTATTCTCTAATAATTTTTTGTATTTCTGTGGGGTCCGTCCTGATTTTTCCTTTTTCATTTCTGATTCTGTGGATATTTGTAGATTATTGTTTTCTCTTAATTAGTCTAGCTAGAAGCTTATCTATTTTGTTTATTTTCTCAAGGAACCAGCTCTTGGTTTCATTGATTTTCTTTTATTTTATTGCTCTCAATTTTATTTATTTCTTCTTTGATCTTTATTATGTCCCTCCATCTGCTGAGTTTGGGCTTCATTTCTTCTTCTTTTTCCAGTTTCAATAATTGTGACTTTAAACTATTCATTTGGGAATTTTCTTCCTTCTTTAGGTAGGCCTGGATTGCTATGTACTTTCCTCTTAGAACTGCCTTTGCTGTGTCCCACAGAAGTTGGGGCTTTATGATGTCTGTGTCATTTGTCTCCCTATATTGTTTGATCTCTGTTTTAATTTGGTCATTGATCCTTTGGTTATTTAGAAGCGTGTTGTTAAGCCTCCATGTGTTTGTGAGCCTTTTTGCTTTCATTGTACAATTAATTTCTACTTTTATGCCTTTGTGGTCTGACAAGCTGGTTGGTAGAATTTCAATCTTCTTGAATTTACTGAGGCTCTTTTTGTGGCCTAGTATGTGATCTGTTCTCGAGAATGTTCCATGTGCACTTGAGAAGGATATGTTTCCTGTTGGTTTTGGGTGTAGGATTCTGTAGATGTCTGATAAGTCCATCTGTTCTAGTGTGTTGTTCAGTGCCTCTGTGTCCTTACTTATTTTCTGTCTGGTGGATCTGTCTTTTGGAGTGAGTGGTGTGTTGAAGTCTCCTAGAACGAATGCATTGCATTCTATTTCCCCCTTTAATTCTGTTAGTATTTGTTTCACATATGTTGGTGCTCCTGTATTGGGTGCATATATATTTATTATGGGTATATCCTCTTGTTGAGCTGACTCTTTTACCATTATGTAATGTCCTTCTCTATCTCTTGTTACTTTCTTTGTTTCGAAATCTATTTTGTCTGATACCAGTACTGCTACACACCTGCTTTTTTCTCCCTGTTGTTTACATGGAATGTCTTTTTCCATCCCTTGACTTTTACTCTGTGTATGTCTTTGGGTTTGAGATGAGTCTCTTGTAAGCAGCATATAGATGGGTCTTGCTTTTTATCTATCTGTTTCTCTGTGTCTTTTGATTGTGCATTCAGCCATTTACATTTAGAGTGATTATGAGAGATATCTACTTATTGCCATTGCAGACTTTAGATTTGTTGTTAACAAAGGTTCAAGGTTAGCTTTTTTACTATCTAACTGTCTAACTTAACTTGCTTATTAAGCTATTGTAGGCACAGTCTGATGATTCTTTCCCTCTCTTCTTATTTCTCCTCCTCCAATCTTTATATGTTAGGTGTTTTATTCTGTGTTCTTCTTTGTTTCCTTTGACTCCTTTTGTGAGTAGTTGTTTTTATTTTTTTGCCTTTAGTTAGTATTTGGTTGGTCTGCTTTCTTTACTGTGATTTTATTTTCTCTGGTGACATCTATTTAGCCTTAGGAGTGCTTCCATCTAGAGCAGTCCCTCTAACATGCCCTGTAGAGGTGGTTTGTGGAAGGCAAATTCTCTCAACTTTTGCTTGTCTGGGAATTGTTTAATCCCTCCTTCATGTTTAAATGATAATTGTGCTGGATATAGTATTCTTGGTTTAAGGCCCTTCTGTTTCATTACATTAAATATATCATGCCATTCTCTTCTGGCCTGTGAGGTTTCTGTTGAGAAGTCTGATGATAGCCTGATGGGTTTTCTTTTGTAGGTGACCTTTTTACTCTCTCTGGCTGCCTTTAGTACTCTGTCCTTCTTTTTCATCTCTGCCATTTTAATTAGTATATGTCTTGGTGTTGTCCTCCTTGCGTCCCTTGTGTTGGGAGTTCTGTGGGCCTCCATGGTCTGAGAGAATATTTCCTCCCCCAGTTTGGGGTTGTTTTCAGCAATTATTTCTTCAAAGAGATTTTCTATCCCTTTCTCTCTCTTCTTCTTCTTCTGGTACCCCTATAATGTGAATATTGTTCCATTTGGATTGGTCACACAATTCTCTTAATATTCTTTCATTTCTGGAGCTCCTTTTATCTCTCTCTGTGTCAGCTTCTCTGCATTCCTGTTCTCTAATTTCTATTCCATTAATGGCCTCTTGCACCTCATCCAGTCTGCTCTTAAGTCCTTCCAGATATTGTTTTATTTCTGTATTCTCCCTCTGTATTTGCTCCTTTAGCTCTTGCATATGACCTTTATTTTGAATTCTTTTTCAGGGAGATTGGTTAAGTCTATCCCCAGGGCCTCTCTCAGGGGTTGTCTGGAAAAAGCACTCATTTTTCTTTTGTCCCTGGGACGCCGGTTGTGAGGACCCCGTCGCAGGTTTTGCTTTTCCATTTCTCTAATATCCAGCACACTGTGCACCGTGTGTCTGCACTCCTTGTGCGGATTACTGTAGCTGGTTGTTTAGCAGTCCTGTGCTTTCACTCCCTCCCTGCTCCGACTCCTTTCTTCCCATCGGGAGGCTGGGGTATGGGGGTACTTGGGTCCTGCCGGGCCGTGGCTTGTATCTTACCCCTTTCATGTGATGCTGAGTTCTTGTAGATGTAGATGTAGCTGTATCCACTGGTGTCTCTTTTAGGAATAGTTGTATTTGTTGTATTTTCAAAAATATATATGTTTTTGGGGGGAGATTTCCACTGAACTACTCATGCCACCATCTTGGCTCCTCCAATTCTCTTAGCCCACATGAATTTGATTTAGAATATATTCTTTTTCAAAAATTATAGCAAACAATATTTTCAAAGGCTTTTCAGGAATAATATGTTGACACTAAAACATATCATTAAACTAAAAATATTTTTTGAACTGTAATAAAGTGACAAAAATTTATCAAACCATCGAAGACTAATGGTAGTACCATTCTGGGTAGCATGATGTATACTTATTAATTTTTTAAAACTTTTTGCAAAGGTAAGTGATTTAATAAGTGTCAGGTTGATAGTTGAAAGAATGGTAAAATATAATCTTCACTATTGACGTTTTTCTTTTAGGCCCACAAAAAAGGTTAATTGTCCTTTAAATGTGTTGCATAAAAAATGGGAAGTAAATGTGCTAATGTGAGAAGTGTTGAATCTGGGATCCCCTAAAATATCATCAAAACAACTTAGTGATTTATTGCTTATTGTAGGAAGAGAAACAACCACCTCCATAAAGTTTTAGTGAGGACAAATTCAGGCTCTTTATGAGATTTTGAAATCAGCTTTAAGGTTACACTTTAATGCAGGGAATTTTTTAGGATTCTATAGGATCATAATACAATAGTTTAGGATTGATGGATAAGGTAAGGTGAAGAATCTGAGATTGGGGGTGTCAGAGATTTGGGATATAAACTGTCCTTTGATGCTTTCTACTGAAGAATTGATGGAACTTTCAAGTAGCTCCCCAAATAAACATTAAAGTTATTTTCCAATTAAAGTTCTATTTTCTTGGGCAAGGGTCTCCAAGAGTAGTAAAGTCATAATGATGAAGAAAGTAAATATTAAAATTGCATTAAGAAGGTAGGAATTTGTGTAGATTTAAATGTTTTGTTTCTGGAGGATTCCCATGTAAGAGAGAGAGAAGAGTATAAATAATAAGATCAGAAATTGTGTGCTTTAGCAAACTATGAATATAGAGGGTTTTTATTTTCCTCCACCAAATCTATTCATACACATCTCTTCAAAAGTTTTCCGAGTTCTGTTGCAATCTTCTATTGAATTATTTAAAACGTCATGCTGTTGAACCTCAAGATTACCTCTTCAATGGCATTTTTACTGCCTCAAGCAGTTAATGACATTTTTACAGACAATTTACACCTTGCTCCCTGAAGTACCCCAGGGTGTCTTTGCTTCCAGCTGAAGGTACCAGATAAAGAGTCCACAGAGAAATGTGCCCTTAATCTCATGGCTGCTCCACTGACTGCATATATTATGTATGTAATCTTTTCTCCTTCAACTCATTCTTTCATTCATTCAACAAATCACTACCATGTTCTTAGTGCAGACAAGAAAGCATAGCAGTCACTGGGGACCAAGATGAGAAAGAAGGAACACAGTTCTGGAGCTTCATTTCCATTGGATTGAGGAAGACAATGGACCATTAACCTTGTAATCACAACGAGCGATCTAAAGGGAAATAGATTGGGGTCCAAAAGAGCATATAATTAGAAAACCATCCTAGGGTGGTCAGGAGTGGTTCAGGAAAGATTTTTTGAGGAAGTAAAGTTTAGACATTGAATTTCATGATGAGTACAATCCAGCCAGATAATTTGGCAATAGGAAGGAGAAGGCACAGAGAATATTAGGTACAGAAAGATACTCATTTATTCATTATTTTAACAAATATTCATTCCACTACATTGTATGTCCAACACTTTCAATTTTTTTTAAGTATTTTTCTCTAGGGTTGTCAATATAATAGATTAAAAAGGGGGGGGAATGCTTGCTGCCCCCAAAAGGCAGAGTTGTACCAGGTGTGAAGTTCCAAGATAAGAAAGTAGTATGGTCATCATAGAGCTTGACAAGGCATGTGTGGCTTGAGGAAAGAAATAAGAAAGAAAGAAAAGTTACAGATGAAGCTGCAAAGATAGAAAGGTTAAATTCTCCATGGCCCTTTTCTAAGTGTCAAAGAATTCAGACTTTTCTTAAAGATAATGGCAAGGCACAGAAGAATTGCAAGCATACATGGAGTTGTAGTTCTCTAAAAAAATAAACAAACAAACAAAAACAGCCCTATGCACAGATAACAATATTGAAAATGCCTTGCATATACGCTGGGGATTAAAAAAATTAAATAAATGGAGAGTAGATGGTAGTAGTCAGATTTCTTATTGTCAGAGCAGGGAATTTGGATACACAAGACATGGGCTGAATGTGTGCTGTGGGACTGGACTAGAGCCTGAAACACCACTGTGAATTCATGCTTAGTTTTTCACACACAGATATAATGGTAGAAACAACTATACATGTCTGTGTATACTCAGGTTAATATATTCATATTTTCTAGTTCTAGCTGTTGGGAGAGAAATAAGGATACTTCAGCAACAAGGATACCCCAGCACCCAAATCTTAGTTTCTGGAAGCTTTTCTTTAATAAAAAGAACCAGTATTGTTTGCTTAATAGGTGACCTTAAGGTTAAGGTAGGGAAAATGCAAGATAAGCCTGGAGCATCTTCTAGTACCATTAATAATGTTAAAACTGAGGGCATGACAAAGGCATATAGGAGCCAAATTGAAAAATCTCTCAATGACCAAAATTTGGACATTTGAACAACAGAATAAATGTTCTGTGCATATCATCTACCTCCTGATGTAATGACAAGAACTCTTCAAATCTGTAGTATTCTTTCCAAAACCACATAACCTGAGTCTAATGAGAAAAAAAATACACGTATCAGACAAATCCATTTTGGGGGCTATTGTAGAGGATATCTAGCAGTGCTTTTCAAGTTTGTCAAGGTCTTTAAAAATAAAGACTGAGAAACTGTCACAGAGGGTCTTGAGGAGACAGGAACTAAATGAAATGTAACACCCTAGTGCTATAGACTGAAGATCTTTGCACCCCTAAAATGCACATATTGAAACATAACTCCCAATGTGACGGTGTTTGGAGACAGGCCTTTGGGAGCTGATTAGGTCATGAGGGTGGAGCCCTCATGAATGGGATTAGTCCTTTTATAAAAGAGACCCCAGAGAGCTTTGTGTCCCCCTTTCACTGTGTGAGAACACAAGCAGAAGACAGACGTCCACGAACCAGGAAATGGACCTTCAGCAGACACAAAATCTGCTAGCTCTTTGATTTTGGATTCTCCAGCCTCCAAACCTATGAGAAATACATGTTGTTTAAGCCATCCAGTCTATCCTATTTTGGATACAGCAATCCGAATGGACTAAGACACTTGGATTATATCAAGCAACACAAAAAAAGATCATCAATAGAAAAAATGGTGTTATCCAAATTAAGTCTGGAGTTTAATTAATAGTAACATACCAATGCTGTCGCAGTTTTGACAAATGTACCAGAATGATGTAAGAGATTACCAATGGGAGAAACTGGCTAAGAGTTTTACAGAAACACTTTATATTTTCTTGCAACTTTCCTGTAAGTGTAAAATTATTCCCAAATAAAAAATTTAAATACAAATAAACAAAAGACAGCCTCCTACCACTCAAGGCCAGCAAGACACTGTAGCTCAGCCAGGGCCATCTCTTCCCTCAGCTACTGAATGTCCATGGTGGGATCTTCAAACACTACAAGCTAATTATATTTTAACAGATACTGGCTCTGAAAATGTTACTTGTATTTTTTTTTCCACTAGTGGGCTGGAAGATGCTTCAAAAAATAATTTGTGTTGGCTGTGTTTTTTCATTGGTTTAGGACAACTGCCACAAAAATAACAATTTCATAAAATAAATGAAAGCAAGCATGTTCTCAAAAAACTATTAAAGGACAGAGAGAATATTACATTTGACAAGTCGACATTAAACATCTTATTTTTTTTATAAATCTCCACAGATGTCAGTGATAAACATTATTAGAGAGTAAAAAAGGATTAGTTTTGAACACGAAAAACATTCAAAATTATTTATTCCTTGGTGACTTTTAAGATGCTGTTATTTTTGGAATGGTTTTAAAAACAACAGGCACATAACTACACAGTGTGACTCCGTGCAACTGTCTTCTGACTTGGTCCTAATGGATTTCTTTGTTTTCACTGAGACCTACGTGACACTGCTCTCATGGCTCAGTAATGAGCCAAGAGATTGTCCTATTCCACAGAATAGTTTGTTTCCAGAAGATACTCTTGATTGGTCAGAGGCAGGAGAGTGAGAATATACTGTCAAGGTTTTTGCATCCTATCTCATTAAGCTCTTCCTGAGCACGAGGTCCCCACTCTGCTTTGGAATTCTGCATTGCTTTCAACTCATGACCAAAACTTACCTCAGGAACCTGCATTACTTCCTAATTTCCCTCTGCATTTGCAGAGCTCTCAATTTTCAAAGACTTAGGAACTGGGGTCTCTGCCCCTTGCATTTATTTTAGTTAATCCCCATTTAATTAATAAGCCATTCTTAATGATTCTGATTTGGAGTTATACTTTTGTATCCCATCCTCTATAACTTTGCTTAATACAGTTGTTTTACTGGACAAATCATTTTGCAAGCCTTAAATAAGAGTCTCTGATTATCGCTCTTCTCTCTCTAGCATGTTCTGATAAAAACTTATCTTGTTTTTTCTCCCACTTTCTCCAGGAAAAACCTTCTTCTC
The DNA here is from genome assembly GCF_030020395.1 of Manis pentadactyla. Classification (NCBI taxonomy): domain Eukaryota; kingdom Metazoa; phylum Chordata; class Mammalia; order Pholidota; family Manidae; genus Manis; species Manis pentadactyla. Next base: position 24,447,179 of record NC_080023.1, read on the forward strand.
CAGGAAGGTGGGTGACCAGCACAGTGCCCACCATTCATTAAACTCAGAAATTTTATTTCCTTTGATATCTTTGTGAAATAAAACTCAGTACAGAAAATAAGAACCAATTAACCAAAAATCGTCGTCCAGGAAAGACAAATATGTATCTACATTTTTTTTTCCCTCTAATGCCACCAGTGAGCTTGTGCTTGTCCTTCTCATGTTCACTATGGAGGCGTGTTCACAGAGTTTTTCATTAGATATCGCACAAGACTGCTCTACCACCTTTTGAAGTATCATTTTCAGATCTCAATTATTTCTATGCATTTTTCAGCCTTCTGTTATTACTTTAGTTTGACTCTGTATAGTTTGTCTCTTCAAAAAAAAGGAAGGTCTTGCATGTCTGTAATGTCCCAATTCATTGCCTAACAGTTCTGTAAACATAGGAAAAAATAACAAACACTTAATTGCTGAAACTCAGCTAGTTAATTGCATATTTGTTTTCCTTGACTTTTAGGTACATGACCTCCTCATATTAGAAACTGCTACAGCGGTTGTGTCTTTCAGATCTATATCTATATCTATCTAACAATTCATTTTAAAATATGTACAAATATAATGTATAATTAGAAAAATGGAAATTTTCACAATTATCTACAGTCTTACTACCTAGAGATTTTAAACACCTTAATGCATATATATATGCATTTATATATATTATATATATAGATATAAGCTAATATATATTATTATATGTGTATATATAACTTTCTTCCTACATTGTTACTTAATAAATTATGACAATGAGCATAATTCTCATGGAATAAAATATTTCATTAAAACAGTTGATATGTGAACACATGAAAGGTGTACTATATTGCTTTCTCATCAAAAATATAAGGTGACATCTGACTTAGTAATAAGGTAGAATATTTTTATAAATTTTATGATTTATTCCTTATATATACTCCTTTTACATTTTAAGTTTGAATCAACTACTTGTTTTTTATTGAGAAATCAAATACATGATACTTTAATGTCAACCTCTTATCCACCATGTTTTCAAAAATAACTTTATCAGTATATCATTTGTTTGCATTTTAATCTTGTTTATACTGTTATGTAAGGCTCAAAGTTTAAATGTTTTGTGATCAAATTAATCAAAATTTTCCATGTATCTTTCCCATTTTATTTGTATAAAGACTTTCTTATAATATATATTTTTTTCATTTTTCTCAGATTTATTTTTAACAATTTGATATATCAAAATCTATTTTATTGTGTTTTACAATGTAAATATGTAAGTGTATCCTTTTTCAAATAGTTAATTTTCCTAAAGCCATTTATTGAGTTACCTCTTTTAGTAACTGATGTCTGATGTATGTTTATTATATTCCAAATATATAATTTGGAGTAAGCAATCCAGTGTGTGAATTCTATGATTTCTTGTTTAAATAACATCATTTTAATTACTGTACAGCCACTAGAAAAACCAAGCTGAAAATAACCTGCATTTTCCACATATTTTAGGTTGATTTTGTTTACTTTTACTTTCAAATATATTTTGGGATCACTTTGTCAATGTTTGATTTATAAGTTAATGTATGAAACAGAAAGTCTTTAACAATTAATCTTCTCACCGAAGAACTTACTTTGTAGTTTGTTCAGTTGCTTATCTCTGATATTGCCCATGGTCACTGATGTTCAGAATCATGACCCTGGCTGACTGTAAAATTTCTACAAATTCAATGCAATGTTATCAACATACTGGTGGCACTTTTTACAGAACTACAAATCCTAAAATTCATATGGAAACACAAAAGACCCTAGATAAACAAAGCAATCTTGAGAAAGAAGAGCAAAGTTTGAGGTAGCATGTTTCCTATTTAAAAGTGCCTTGTAAATCTATAGTAATCAAAATATTATGATACTGGCACAGATCAATGAAACAGAATAGAGAACTCAAATCAACTCACACATGTATGGTTGATTAATTTAAGACAAAGTAGGTAAGAAATAGCCTGGGGAAAAGTAGGTCTCTTCAATAAGTAGGTGTTGACAAAACTGGATGGATAAATGCTAAAAAGAAGAAATTTAATCATTGTTTTACAGCATACACAGAAATAAAACTCAAAATGAATTAAGACCTAAATATAAGACCTGAAACCATAAAAACTCCTGGAAAAAAACATAAACAGTAAATTCTTGAATATCAGCATTAGTAAATTTTTTTTTGTTTTGGATATGTCTCCTCAGGCAAGAGAAATAAAAATAAAAATGAACAATTAAGACTGCATCAAAGTATAAAACTTGTGCACAGCAAAGGAAACTATCAACAAAATGAGAAGACAACCTATTGAATGGGAGAATATATTTGCAAATGATGCAAATAATAATTAGTTAATATCCAAGATATATAAAAACTCATACAACTCTATATTAAAAAAGCACACAAATAATCTGATAAGAAAATGAACAGAGGGCCTGAATAGACATTTTTAAAACAAGAAATGCAGATGGCCAAGAGACAAGAAAAGATGTTGTACCTCGCTAATCAACAGAGGAATGCAAATCAAAACCATAATGAGATTCACCTCATACCAGAAGGAATGGCTAATATCAAGACAAAGCAAAAACAAAAACAAGAATGTGGAGAAAACTGTTGGTGGGAATGTAAATTGGTAGGAGTATAAATTGGTGCAGCTACTAAAGAAAATAGTATGGAGGTTTCTCAAAAAAATAAAAATAGAAATACCATATGAACCAGTAATTCCATGTCTGGGAATCAACCCAGAGAACACAAAATCACCAATTCAAAAAGACATATGCATCCCTAAGTTTATTGCAGCATTATTTACAATAGCCTAACTAGGGAAGCAACTGAATCATCCATCAGTAGATGAATGGATAAAGATGTGGTACATATAAACAATGGAAAATTACTCAGCCATAGAAAGGAATGACAAACGTTGGCATTTGTGACATGGATGGACCTAGAGGGTATAATGCCAAGAGAAATAAGTCAGTCAGGGAAAGATGAATACTGTATGATTTTACTTGTCTGTGGAATCTGAAAAACAAAACAAAAGAACAATCAATCAATTGGTTATGATGTGGGAGTAGGTAAAAAAGTTGAAGGGGGATGGATAAAGAGGTATAAACTTCAAATCATACAAAATAACTTAGTCACAGGAATGGAAGTAGAGCATAGAGAATATAGCCAATAATATTGTAATATCTTTGTATGGTGAGAGATGGTAACAACACTGAGAATAGTGAGCATTTAGTAACATATGTAATTATCAAATCACTGTGTTGTTTCTCTGAAACCAATATAATATTGTATATCAACCATATTTCAATAAAGACTTTCAAATATAGTACTGCTGCTCTTACTGACACTATTACTATGTCCAGTGTTCTATACTAAAAGTCTACTGTTCTTCAAATTCAGTTAAACAAAATTCAGAATTTCCAGATAGTCAAAACTTACAGAAACATCTTTCTGTATAAAGAAGTACATTTGAAGCCATTTCTAAAAGATATTGAGCTAAAATAGATTATACGAATTCTGTGCCAGGAACTATAATTTCAGCATCCTATTTGATCTTCACAGCAGGTACAACTGGGATTATTCTTATCACCAATTCACAGAATAAGGACCTCAGATTGGTAACAGTTCAATCACATCTTACCCTGAGTCAGTGATAGAGCCAGAACTTGAAACCTATGAACCTGCCTCCATTGCCTGTTCATTCAGTCACAGTGTTACTCCTGACACTGGATGGATTCAGTCTATTTGCACAAATGACAAATTGGGGTAGGAACAATTGACTTCTTTGGCAGTGGACCACATTTCATACACTGTATCTTTGTTCCTATCATTGCCTTGTCACATAGTAGCGCTTTTAAAAGTGGTTCCATGATTAATAAGCTATTAATTTATGAACTAGATAGAAATAATTGTTTTACTTTTTATTTATAGACTTGCTAATGCATATCACAAATGAGTTTCAATGCAAGTCTTTTTATGGTTTCTCAATTTTTATTACTGGAAATTTCTTAACAGAAATCATTGTTGTTTCATTTTGGTGCAATCAAGAATGTAGGTTGAGATCTTTGTTCCCCCAAAGATCTACTTTAATACTATATAAATTGGGCACAACAAGGTTTATTAGTATAAATGTCTTATGTAAATGTTGGAAATAGTGAATTCAGGGTTTTTGTGAATCAATACAAAGGTTGGTTAAAACAATAACTACACCACCAACAAAAACAGTAAAAATAGAAGTACATCTTTTTTGTAGCATATGACAATAGGGAAAGAATGACCATGTAAAGAAATCAGAAAACTTGCTTCCACAGTTACATTTCCAGAAAACATGATTTTACTTTTAAATGACCGCATAAAGGAATAGAAATAGAGGAATAAAGATGACGGGAAAACAAACAAAAAAAAAGTCACTAGATAGAATCTAAAAACCTCTGTTGGGGTGTTATGAATATTAATTTAACATTATTCTATGTCACATGTGGAATTATTGCACAAGAGCAGAAGCTTAGAAATAATAAACCTCTTTCCCTCAGAAAGTATACACATGTATACAAATCAGAAAGTATACACATGTGTACAAATGTATACAGAGAGATCCGAAACTCAGTCTTTCTTTAGAATCTCTCCCAACCTCTCAATCTCTGTCTCAATCTCTCAGTTTCTCCCTCTCCCTCCTCCACTCATATAAGACACTAAACAGAGTTTATAATTTCAGCTTGAGACAATTTAAGTGAAAGTTTTTATTTCATTGCTGTCACAGTAATAAGGTTCTAAGTCGTTTATGACCCAGAGAAGACTGTTAAGATTGTTAAACTCCTCTTAACAGTAAGTTAAACAGAAATCACTAAAAGATGTCTCTACATTTCAGGAATTTAAAACCTCATATAATTTCATTTCATTATAAGTTTAATCAATCCATGATTTATTATGTGATTTCTATGTCTATCCAGGACTGTGAAATTATTTTATCATTTTACATAGGTCAAACCCCGTTGTAATTTTAAATTATTAGAAAGCTGAGTCAATTTTATTTTTGCCATTGTTGAATCTCTACTATGTTCATGACACCAGACACTGAATCTTACAATATCCTAATTTGGAGCATGTCTAATCTATAATGTATTACTCTTAGCATTTTGAGGATTGATAAAATAATATCAGACAGGTTTTTCTCTCCATAAAAGCACTTACATTTTTCTCTTGGCAGCACACAAACAAGGTAAATGCGTAGATAAGCAAGATCACATCAACATATCTTGTAATTAAAGAATCTTAATAATCAAACACTGCTTATATCATATAAAGTAATTTTCATTCAGAAAATTTACAGTTTGTCACCTACATATTTTCCTCCCTATTGATTCCATATCGCAGCCTTTTGACAGGCAGGTATTTTCAATATAATTTTATTACTCTAATTCATTAACCTGACAGAAACATTTCAAATTAAAGAATTTTTTAATCAATATGTTCCAGTACTCTGAAAACTGCTTTGGCTGTTTCATCTTGATATTTTATATTATTTAAATGAAAACAAGTGTGGTATTTAAGGAACCCTATAGACAGATCTAATTTCAAAAAGACATGTATCTGGCTCTCTATCAGAGTAGTAAAAATTATGAGAAAAAGACAGTATAAGTCATGGCCGGCATTTAGCAGTTAAACATTAGGAGTTTCTTCTGTACATTGTTTGATTTGATATTTACATGGGCTTGTTTTTACAGCTCAGAACATCTTTATATAAAATTCTTGAATATTTTTGTATAATTCTGATAACTGTTTATTATAAATATGCCTGTAGAATCAAGCTCAGTGTATATTTTGGGGTATATACAAAGTATATATTTTTGTTTACCATATTTTGTTTGATCGAAATTGGATGTACTTTCATCTGTCAAGTATTTAAATTTTTTGGTATAAAAGACTTACTATGTTTTGTCATGTGAAGCTATTTTCCTAGGTAGTTCTATTAGGCCCTTTTGAGCTAATGGTTTGTTCCATATTCTGATGGGAAGGTTTCTGCATTGACTCCTCGGGCCCCTTAATTCCCAGTCTGAGGTGCAGTCCAGTACCCAGTACCTAGTATAGTCTCATTCTATTGAAATTCACCATGATTTCCCACATTTTTGTTAGGTTGAAATGTGACTTTGTGTCCTGTTTTACTAAGAAATTGTGAGCCTCATTTCCAAAGATGATTGCCTTGAACTCCGGATGAGTTTCTTGGATCATGACGATGCATGTCCATGAATTCACTTGGATCCTCTCTGGCTCTCTTTCTTTCAGCATCCAGCAGCCTAGCAGGAATGGTTTTGCCATGTATAATGGATGTTGTTTTGGGTACCCTTGGATAACTTCCCTTCTTATTAGGCTCCCTTGTCCACTTCTCTTCATTGATATCATACCAAATCCTGTTTCCTACCCACTTCTCACTAACCACTAACTTTTTACGTAAACTAAATCCTACTTCACACAGACAAACAAAATACATAAATCAACTTTTTGTGGTCTATACCATAGTGTCACAATTACGAGTACACACCTAGCAGCTAACACAAGCCCTATTTGTGTTAGCAATGCACGGTTATTGTTATTTTAAACATCTCCAATTGAAAGATAACTGAGAATTGGTTAATGTCTTCTCCATCTGTTTCTTAAACCATATGTTTTGACGTAATTTTATAATTTTTGTTATACATTTATTGTAATAGTCTAGACTCAGTTTGAAATGGTTAAAAATGGGCAAGAAAGGCACTCTACATAGCTATGAGAAGGTAGTCATTAGAGAAGCAGGGAGTAGAACAAAGGAGTCAACATCTTCTAAGGCGGAGATCCTCATGAGAACGCAGCCATAAGGAACGTGGGCACAGCGGTGGTATTCTGATGGTTCAAGACAAGTCAGATATCGGGACTGCATACATATTGTACCTTAAAAAAAAGTTTAATAATGTTATTTATTTTTGAAAAGTGATAAAGCAAGCAAATTTTGTCTACAGCCACAATCTATATCTTGGCCTGCCAGTGTGCAACATCTGGCTTAACGTAACCAAAGCAACTCCGTAAGTAGATTATTTTATTGAAAGGGTTCGTTTTAATCCCCTTCCCATAAATGTTTTCTAAGTTACATCACTTGCATAGAGTCATCTATCATTTATCAAAATACATTTATAAAATATTTCAACAAATATATTTTTAGAGGCCCAAATGTTTAAATATCAAACAAACTAGTCTTGAGACATCTGGGCCACAAAGCACCCTTTACCATATCCTGAGCTGCTCACTGGACAGTGGTGGGTATTTTATAAAATAGGTGCTGTTAGATCCATATTTCTGAGCCCAAATCTTAGTTCAGTCATGATAATGAAAAATACATTTGAGATTAAAATGGAGTAACCTCCATCAAATCTCAGAGAACAGAATAAAACTGATAACATAGCTAAGGGAGAACTTTTTCTTTTTTTGCATAAGAGACTACATTAGCCACAGGGCTACCAAGTAACAAAACGTACCACAGAAATCCAGATATTGTGCAAATTTGACCAAATATAGACAGCGGACCAGATAAGGAGTATGCTTAGAAAAAAATGTAACTGAATAAACCAGAGAATTTGGCAGTGAAGAAAATAGATAAAAGATCAAACTTCTGATGATTTTTACAAATTTGATAGTTACTTTCCTCATGGAGCCCCCATGGAGTTCTCTATCCAGTCATTTACAAATTGGCGCACTGCAAAACTGGCTCTCAACCCAGCCTTTCCCACCAGTTTCCTCTACAATTCCCAGTTCCATATTTCAGTAAATTCTCAAAACCAATGCCTGTATTTTCTGTTTCCAATTTTACTTCTCCATTTCTTTCTTAAACCCATTTTATTCGAGCTTTCATCCCTAACCATTTCACAGAAATATTATTGTCCAATTCACAAATAATAGCCACACAGCTAAAACAGTGCTCTATTACCTTCCCTCATCTCATTTGACCTGTGGGTTGTATTTGGTATAACTCAATCCCTCTCTCTTCTTAGGTATACTTTCCTTATTTGGCTTCCAGGACAGCAGTCCCATATTTATTGTACATTCTTACTGTTATTTCTCAATTTCCTTTGCTTTTTGCTACATTTTTCCCAAGTTTGTTGATATTTGAGTGTTTCAGGACTCTTTTAGAGAGATTGCTTCCTTCACTAACTACACTAACTCACTGACATAATGTAGCTGGGCTTTCAATATCCATATATATGGAATAACTCATTAGTTTATCTCTCTATCTGAGACCTCTGTATGCATCTGCACATTCATGTATCTAAATAGCTACCCCAAATGTCCATTTGAAGGTCTAAGAGACATCTCAAATTTGCTATGTCCAAAACTGATCAGACTATTCCTCTTAAATTTAACTGCATTTACAGATTTTCCATCTCAGTGGATGGCTTCTATGTCCTTCAAGTTGGCCTGCCCAAACATTTCATCTTGAATGGCCCCCGTTCTTGTATGAGCCCCAAATACATGATTGTTCCTCTCTAATAGCTCCAGAATACAATCAATTCTCTTTAGTCAACTGTCATCATTCTGGTTTGAACCACATCATCACTGTCACCTCTTACTTCCACTGTGAACATCCCCACCGAGCCGTCATTCTCTCCTCTTGAGACCACTGCAATAGCCTCCAAACTTGTGTTCTTGTTCTAAAACTGGCCACATTAGTTACTCTCAACAAAGCAAACAGAGTGATCCTTTTTAAACATATCTCAGGCCACATCACCCATCTACACACTGATGACATCCTGTATAATCTCAAGTAAAAGGCAAAGTCTTTACAATAACCAACATGGCCCTCCATAAAATACATACTAATTTATACTAATCTGATTCAGTGCTAAAAGTGCTCATCTTCACATACAACTTTTACATGAAAAGTAGTTTGTATAAGGTAAAGCATATCTGACTTCATGTCTGCTACCCCCTTCACTGCTGGAACTATTCCAGGTCCACTGCCCTTATCGCTGTGCCTTGAGCATGCCAGGCATGCCACCACTGACTTTCCCCTTAGAATAGAGTACTTTCGCCTTTCAATGTACATCTGGATAACTTCTTCATACCCTTCAAGACCTTACCTAATGGACAACTTCTTAACCTAGCCTTTTGACCAGGCCAATTATACTTTAGATCATAGCCACAACTTCACAGTTCTCCTGATTCCCTACTCTCTTATCTTTCTATACTATTCATCTATTTCTATATATGTGATTTAATTCTTATGTTTATTCCCTGTCCCCTCTGATGGTATATAAATTCCATGAGGAAAGGGATTTCCACATTTTTTTTTCTCTGCTGTACTCCAAGCTCCACCTAAGATTCTCAGAGAGTATTTTCTATATAAATAAATAAAGATAAGACAAATGATAGGGAAAAAATGAGTGAAAAGTTAAGAGACATGGAGGACTGGCTGAGAAAGTACAAGTTATATTTAGCTGTAATTCCAGAAATAGACTTAAAAAATAATGCAAGGGGAAAAAAGGCAAAACAACAGGATGAATTTATCCAAAACTTAAAAATAAAAAGGATATAAACTTTCAGACTGAAAATAGACACTAATTTCAGACTTCTCATAGGCAGCAAATAGAACACACATGGATATGTTGTTTTGTTGCTTCTAATTATAATGTCTTATGATCATTTCTAGGAAAAGTAATGACTTGATCTAAAAAACACTGTGCTGAGACAATATATTTTCTCAGGGAAAGTTGCAATCTATTTTCTCATGGGAAATTAATTTTTAAATTGTATATATTTCATATATGATACTATAGCACTTGTATTTAAAATATTTGGCATTTGCATTTCATAAAATATTTTATGAAACATTTCACTTCCAAAACAACCAATAAGATGTACCAGGAAAGAATTGGAATATTATACAGAGGAGAAAATAAAAATAAATGCCTTCAAACTTGATGTTGCTAACACATTGCTACATCATTAGATTAAGACTAAATCTCATGTCCTCTGTATCTAGATTCATTCTTATATATTCTGATGAATTTGTTGCAATTATTTTATTATCCAACATAACTGGGGATCAGCCAGTTAATAAAATACTAAATATATTTCTCTCGTGCATTGTCTTCCACAATATCTGATTCAGTGCTAAAAGAGCTCATCCTCATATAAAACTTTTATATGAAAGGTAGTTTGTATAAGGTAAAGCATATATAACTGAATGAAACATATGTGTTGCATTAAGCTACAATGTCTCAAGCAACTATAAAATGTGAGTGTATTAAATATTAACAGTATTTTATTTAAATATTTGAAATGGTATCCTACTTCAAAGTAATGGGAAACCAAATATTATGCAAATAATTAAGAACTATTTTTAATTAAATTTATAGGATTCTTTATTTGGCAATTGGAATTAATTTTTTTTCTGGCTATTCTATAATTAGATTTGTGTTGGCTACACCATGCATACTAATCAGATATGTTAATTGTATATATTTCATCTATGATACTATAGCACTTGTATTTAAAATATTTAGCATTTGCATTTCATAAAATATTTTATGAAACATTTCATTTCCAAAACAACCAATAAGAAGTACCAGGAAAGAATTGGAACATTATACAGAGGAGAAAATAAAAATAAATGTCACAGAGGTAAGAAGCCTTCAAACTTGATGCTGCTAACACATTGCTACATCATTAGATTAAGACTAAATCTCATGTCCTCTGTATCTAGATTCATTCTTATATATTCTGATGAATTTGTTGCAATTATTTTATTATCCAACATAACTGGGGATCAGCCAGTTAATAAAATACTAAATATATTTCTATCGTGCATCATCTTCCACAATATAATGTGATTATATGCTGATTAATATTTTATTATTTCAGCTAAAGTGGTGGAATGATTAGACACAGATCTTTAAAAACAAAGCTTCAGAGAAGTAAAATTTAAGATGTTAAAAATTTCATTATTTTGTGTTCTATGTTAAAAACAATAATACATATGTCTCAATGCAAAGTCAAGAACATATAACTTGGAACTCTGTATTTGAAAGAATTACAGTGTCACTTAGAGACTTCTGCTAATTCTATTGCAATAATTTTGCAATAGTTTTAATGATTACTACTTAATGAATTAACTACTCTTCAAAGGCCAAGAGTATTATATCCTATGGTTCTTATTTCTTAAAAGAAAGATAAAGTTAAAAGGCCTTCAGAGTACATGTGGATATGGTGTTCATAGAGGAAAAGAAAAAGAAAAAAAAAGGTAACCTAGAAGAATGCTTGCCCACTCTAAAACACAGATGCACCTACTTATTAAGTCTGCATATTTAGGGATGTATGTTTGGAAACTAAATTTTTTAAGTTTCTCATTTGATTTTTATCCAGGCAAAATAGGCCTTTTGTATGATGGGTGTTTGAAAATGTCGACCTATTAGAGTCCTTTTTTTCCAATTTGAAAACAAATACAAAATTTGGAAGACTTCATTTTTAATATAATTTGTACTGTGTATACTTTAAACATTATTTGTTGCTTAACTAATTATCTGTGTTAGATGTGATAAGAGCATTTATTTAAAATATGGTTCATAGTTTTAGTAGCTTAAAATATTTATAAACAGATGTTAGTCTACATACTGTGGACTAGTAATGAAACAATAGCAGTTATATAAAAACATACCTGGTGACTATTAATTTTTAAATGCTTACTTGGTGTAGGGAAAATCATTTAGACACATAGATGTGATAGAATGTCTTAGTCCATATGGGCTGCAGTAAGATAACAGACTGAGTGGCTTAAACAAAAAATAGTTATTTCTTGCAGTTTTGGAGGTTGGAAGCCAAGATTAAATCAAATATAAAACAAATATTAAAAGTAACAAATATAAAACAAATAATGTAAACAAAAAAACACCAAGTAAATAAATACAAAACATCAGTAAACCTATCTTTCATTACTCAAAGTCCATTTGGAGCAAGTTTCTATGAGATAATAGATACTCTACTCAGAACTTTCCAAATTCATCCCCTCCATCTATCTAGAGGTTACTCGTCTCTCTTTTGGGATATCTGGCTACAATTGGTGGTTGTGTCCTCAAATTCTGGCTTTCAGACCCAACATTTCTAGTCATTGTCTTGCCGCAATTACCTATTGTGTCTTTATAACATATATGATCTGTCTGACCTAATCTAAGCTTGAAGGGGCCTGTTAAATCCTATGATGTAACTTTTAGACCTTCTTCTGTCAGGTCCAAATATTTAAGAGTTACACTAGTCTGACTTGATCCAATGATAGAACTTATCAATACTTAAGGAAATGCGACAACAACATGCATTAGTATGCTTTTCCATAAATAATAATTTTCTTAGTTTAGAGTTCTGATGAGAGTCAAACTGTTGAGGTAATGCTCTTTAATGAGAACCTAAAGTGATTATATCTTATTACCCTGATTAATAACAGACCCAATCTTAATGGAAAAGAAATGAGCAAGTATAATGTCTGACATTGTTTAATGTAACTTGATGAAGTTTAATGATATTTGTAAGTAAACAGAAAGTCAATATCTCAGGGGAAAATTTATACTGATGTTCAAATTGATAAATTTTTTGGAATATGATTTATGGTGCTCTATTCTATCTCATTATTACTGGAAGCATAAGGCACGTAGTAAAGCATTCTTATTACAGAATTATATAAACAAATGTAATTATTATGTATCAATAATGTAATACTAAATAAGTTCAATCAATATTCAAGATTAAGTTTTCCTGCTTACAACACTCCATGACCTTGTAGTCATGGCACATTGCTTTGAGACTTTCACTGAACAACAGACAACTGCTCTGTCTATCGAAGGTCCCTGATTAACTAAAATATTTTAAAATTTGCTAATCACATTAGATACTATTTTCTTTTTCTCAATACCACTTCAACTTTACTTTTCTCTCCATCACGTCATTTCCCCTTACTGCTTGTATGTGCACACTTTCCTTTAAAGGCCAAAATCCATTTAGGTTTCCTGTAAGAATCCATTTTCGATATGTAAACAAGCCCCTAGTTATGTCCTAATCTCCATACCTTAGTGAAATTTAATAATTCAAAGTTAATAAAAATTACTAAAGTTTCCATGCTATAAAAGTAAATAATGTCCTCACAATTCTACTAGAAAAATATAGAATAAGTCCTAGGAAAGGTGACTGCACATTAATGAGATATTCCCTAGATTATTCAATTTCCCATCTGAACTGTTAACTTTTTTTATTATCTAACTTATTTCATATTAACTTCTCTAATTTCATAATATCTATGTGAAAGGTGAATTAATGTGTGTGTGAAATTCAGAACAATACCTGGCACTCAGTAAACACTTATTTTTTATCTCCTTACTAATTGAGAGCTTTGTATTTTTTTGAGAAACACACTAATTTGGTAAGACATCTCTTAAACACATTCTCTGAGCACAGCAGTGGCTTAATAGCTGAGGATTCAGTGAAACACAAAATACAATTTTCATTTAAGAAATCTTAGTCACATACTCATACTTAGAAACCAAAAGAAAAAAACTGCAGTAGAAGACAGAATTCTTATGTGATACACAATGTAAAAGCAATTTAAGAATAATTAGGTCAAAGTTGTCTGGGATTTACAGTAGGGATTTTCTTTAATCAATAACAATTCCACATGGAAAACTCCAGTTTAACATGAGAAATATTCATGCAAAATTGTTTTCCATTGTTGTCTGAGGATTTATGTACCTTATTCCACTGGGCATTGATAAGAGAATAAATTCCTGCAAAATATTTCTTTTCCATATTATATGTGTATATTTCAGACCAAATGCTTTTGCATATTTTTGGTGCTTTTAGCACACAAGCTATAGGTAAGCCAGTCAGACCAAACAACATGATTTGTTTCTTATGCTTCTAAAATGCATATGCCTGAAGAGTGTTTCTGAAAACTTTACTGTAGTTAACATGTACCTTCAGTTTTTTTTTTTTTGAGAAGGCATCTCTTATATTTATTGATCAAATGGCTGTTAACAACAATAAAATTCTGTATAGGGGACTCAATGCACAATCATTAATCAACCCCAAGCCTAATTCTCAACAGTCTCCAATCTTCTGAAGCAGAACGAACAAGTTCTTACATATGAGATTGGTAACAAGACAGAGATGCCCACTCTCCCCACTGTTATATAACATAGTACTGGAGGTCCTAGCCAGGGCAATTAGACAAAAAAAGAGTGCCTTCAGTTTTTGAAGACAATATTTTGTGCTGAAATTTAAAGAGAAACACAAGAGCAAAAGCTAAAAAGACTATTGTGACGACTTACATTTATAATCCACAATCTGACACAACACAGGAATATATATTTGTGAAAATAAATAAGTTGTTAGACCATATTCTACTAAGTATTGTCAGTGGAGGTTTAAGTATCTGAGAGTTCATAAGATATCTATTCTGTGATTTCCTATATGGTATTGAACTCCACATCTTCACTTCCTAGCACAACATTTCACAGAAAGTTGTTCTAAAATATTGTATCAAATTAATTCGATCAGGTAACACACCAATTACTGTTAAGACCCTTGTTCCTACATTAAAATGCATGTAACGTGTCTTTATTTTTGTATCATAGTAATCATTCAGCTAAAATATCTTTTTTTAGAAAAAGCAATAGAGTAAAACTAAAAGAATCATTTCAATAAGCAGGGAGGGGGTGGAAGATGACAGCGTGAGTAAAGCAGCGGAAATCTCCTCCCAAAACCACATATATCTATGAAAATATAACAAAGACAACCCTTCTTAGAATAATGCCCAGAGGACACAGGTCAACATCCAGACCACATCTGCACCTGAGAGAACCCAGTGCCTCGCGAAGGAGGTAAGATATAAGCCCCGGCCTGGCGGGAGCCGAGCGCCCATCCCCACAAACCCCGGCGGGAGAAGAATAGGCAGAGCGGGAGAGGGAGACGGAGCCCAGGACTGCTGAACACCCAGCCCCAGCCATCCGGGCCAGAGTGCAGACACAGTACATGTGCAGGAGGCCCTGGATACTAGGAAAACAGGGCAGCAAGAACAGTGAGTGGGCACCGGTGGCCTGGCGCTGGAGGACACCAGAAAAGTGAGCGAACATTTTTTTTTTTTTTTTTTTTTGCTGTTTGATTTTGGCGAGCACTTTTTGGAAGACTTAAAGGGATAGGGACCCCAATACTAGAGAAACATGGCAGCAAGAACAGTAGAAGAGTGAGTGGGCACCAGAGGCCTGGCGCCGGAGGACACCAGAAGAGCGAGTGACCACTTTTTTTTTTTTTTTTGCTGTATTGTTTTGGTGAGCACTTTTTGGAAGTCGTAAAGGGATAGGTACCCCAATACTAGGGAAACAGGGCAGCAAAACCGCTGAGCAGATGCCTGAGGCTGGCGACGGAGAATAAAGAAAAACGAGCGGCCACTTTTTTATTTTTTTATTTTTTTTTAATTAAAAAAATTTTTTTTTTTGGTGGTTGTTGTTTTGTTTTGGCGGGTGCTTTTTGGAAGTCTTAAAGGGGCAGGGCGGGACACTTAATCCAGAGGTAGGGAATCCGGGGATCTCTGGGCACCCTAACCCCTGGGCTGCAGGGAGAAGGGAGGACGCTTACGGAGATAAATAGCCTCTCAGCCCTTCCCCTCCAATGCGACTCCACCACTTTGGAGCAGCTGCCCGAGCCAGGCCACGCCCACAGCAACAGCAGAGATAAACACCATAGCAGCTGGGCAGGAAGCAGAAACCCTGTATGTGCACAGCAGCCCAGGACAAGCCACTAGAGGTCGCTGTTCTCCCAGGAGAGGAGGGCCACAAACCAACAAGAAAGGAAGCCTTCCAGCCGTCACTTGTCCCAGCTCTGCAAACTATTCCTATCACCATGAAAAGGCAAAGCTACAGGCAGAAAAAGATCACAGAGACAAAACCAGAGAAGGAGACAGACATAACCAGTCTTCCTGAAAAAGAATTCAAAATAAGAATCATAAACATGCTGACAGAGATGCAGAGAAATAAGCAAGAGAGATGGGATGAAGTCCGGAGGGAGATCACAGATGCCAGAAAGGAGATTACAGAAATGAAACAAACTCTGGAAGGGTTTATAAGCAGAATGGATAGGATGTAAGAGGCCACTGATGGAATTGAAACCAGAGAACAGTAACGCATAGAAGCTGACATAGAGAGAGACAAAAGGATCTCCAGGAATGAAACAATATTAAGAGAACTGTGTGACCAATTCAAAAGGAACAATACCGTATTATAGGGGTTCCAGAAGAAGAAGAGAGAGGAAAAGAGATGGAAAGTATCTTAGAAGAAATAATTGCTGAAAACTTCCCCAAACTGGGGGAGGAAATAATCGAACAGACCACGGAAATACACAGAACCCCTAACAGAAAGGATCCAAGGAGGACAACAACAAGACATATAATAATTAAAATGGCAAATATCAAGGACAAGGAAAGAGATTTAAAGGCAGCTAGACAGAAAAAGGTCACCTATAAAGGAAAACCCATTAGGCTAACATCAGACTTCTCGACAGGAACCCTACAGACCAGAAGAGAATGGCATGATATATTTAATACAATGAAACAGAAGGGCCTTGAACAAAGGATACTGTATCCAGCACGACTATCATTCAAATATGGCGGTGGGATTAAACAATTTCCAGACAAACAAAAGCTGAGGGAGTTTGCTTTCCACAAACCACCTCTACAGAACATCTTACAGGGACTGCTCTAGATGGGAGCACTCCTAGAAAGACCACAGCACAAAATACTCAACATATGAAGAATCGAGGAGGAGGACTAAGAAGGGAGAGAAGAACAGAATCTCTAGACAGTGTATATAACAGCTCAATAAGCTAGCTAAGTTAGGCAGTAAGATACTAAAGAGGCTAACCTTGAACCTTTGGTAACCACGAATTTAAAGCCTGCAATGGCAATAAGTACATATCTTTCAATAGTCACCCTAAATGTTAATGGGCTGAATGCAACAATCAAAAGACACAGAGCAATAGAATGGATAAAAAAGCAAGACCCATCTATATGCTGCTTACAAGAAACTCACCTCAAACCCAAAGACATGTACAGACTAAAAGTCAAGGGATGGAAAAACATATTTCAAACAAACAACAGCACAAGAAAGAAGGGGTTGCAGTACTAATATCAGACAAAATAGACTTCAAAACAAAGAAAGTAACAAGAGATAAAGAAGGACACTACATAATGATAAAGGGCTCAGTCCAACAAGAGGATATAACCATTCTAAATATATATGCACCCAGCACAGGAGCACCAGCATATGTGAAACAAATACTAACAGAACTAAAGGGGGAAATAGACTGCAATGCATTCATTCTAGGAGACTTCAACACACCATTCATCCCAAAGGATAGATCCACTGGGCAGAAAATAAGTAAGGACACGGAAGCACTGAACAACACAGTAGAGCAGATGGGCCTAATAGACATCTATAGAACTCTACATCCAAATGCAACAGGAGGATATACATTCTTCTCAAGTGCACATGGAACATTCGCAAGAATAGACCACATACTAGGCCACGAAAAGTGCCTCAGTAAATTTCAAAAGATTGAAATCCTACCAACCAACTTTTCAGACTACAAAGGCATAAAACTAGAAATAAACTGTACAAAGAAAGCAAAGAGGCTCACAAACGCATGGAGGCTTAACAACACACTCTTAAATAATCAATGGATCAATGACCAAATCAAAATGGAGATCCAGCAATATATGGAAACAAATGACAACAACAACACTAAGCCCCAACTTCTGTGGGACACAGCAAAAGCAGTCTTAAGAGGAAAGTATATAGCAATCCAAGCATATTTAAAAAAGGAAGAACAATCCCAAATAAATGGTCTAATTTCACAATTATCGAAATTGGGAACAGAAGAACAAATGAGGTCTAAGGTCAGCAGAAGGAGGGACATAATAAAGATCAGAGAAGAAACAAATAAAATTGAGAAGAATAAAACAATAGCAAACATCAATGAAAACTAGAGCTGGTTCTTCGAGAAAATAAACAAAATAGATTAGCCTCTAGCCAGACTTATTAAGAAGAAAAGAGAGTCAACACCAATCAACAGTATCAGAAACGAGAAAGGAAAAATCACGACTGTCCCCACAGAAATACAAAGAATTATAAGAGAATACTATGAAAACCTATATGCTAACAAGCTGGGAAACCTAGGAGAAATGGACAACTTCCTAGAAAAATACAACTTCCACGATTGAACCAGTAAGAAACAGAAAATCAAAACAGACCAATTAGCAGCAACGAAATTGAAGCGGTAATCAAAAAACTACCAAAGAACAAAACCCCCAGGCCAGATGGATTTACCTCAGAATATTATCAGACATACAGGGATGACATAATACCCATTCTCCTTAAAGTTTTCCAAAAAATAGAGGAAAGAGGGGATACTCCCAAACTCGTTCTATGAAGCTAACATCACCCTACTACCAAAACCAGGCAAAGACCCCACCAAAAGATAAAACTACAGACCAATAACCCTGATGAACGTAGATGCAAAAATACTCAGCAAAATATTAGCAAACCGAATTCAAAAATACATCAAAAGGATCATACACCATGACCAAGTGGGATTCATCCCTGGGATGCAAGGATGGTACAACATTCGAAAGTCCATCAACATCTTCCACCACATCAACAAAAAGAAATACAAAACCCACATGATCATCTCCAGAGATCCTGAAAAAGCATTTGACAAAGTTCAACATCCATTCATGATAAAAACTCTCAGCAAAATGGTAATAGAGGGCAAGTACCTCAACATAATAAATTCCATATGTGATAAACCCACAGCCAACATTATACTGAACAGCGAGAAGCTGAAAACATTTCCTCTGAGATCGGGAACAAGACAGGGATGTCCACTCTCCCCACTGTTATTTAACATAGTACTGGAGGTCCTAGCCACAGCAATCAGACAAAACAAAGAAATACAAGGAATCCAGATTGGTAAAGAAGAAGATAAACTGTCACTATTTGCAGATGACATGGTACTGTACATAAAAAACCCTAAAGACTCCACCCCAAAATTACTAGAACTGGTATCAGAATACAGCAAATCTGCAGGATACAAAATCAACACACAGAAATCTGTGGCTTTCCTATACACTAACAATGAACCAACAGAAAGAGAAATCAGGAAAACAACTCCATTCACAATTGCATCAAAAAAAATAAAATACCTAGGAATAAATCTAACCAAAGAAGTGAAACACTTATACTCTGAAAACTACAAGTCACTCTTAAGAGAAATTAAAGGGGACACTAACAAATGAAAACTCATCCCATGCTCATGGCTAAAAAGAATTAATATCGTCAAAATGGCCATCCTGCCCAAAGCAATATACAGATTTGACACAATCCCTATGAAACTACCAGCAACATTCTTCAATGAACTGGAACAAATAATTCAAAAATTCATATGGAAATACCAAAGACCCCGAATAGCCAAAGCAATCCTCAGAAAGAAGAATAAAGTAGGGGGGATCTCACTCCCCAACTTCAAGCTCTACTATAAAGCCGTAGTAATAAAGACAACTTGTTACTGGCACAAGAGCAGAGCCACAGACCAATGGAACAGACTAGAGAATCCAGATATTATCCCAGACATATATGGTCAATTAATATTTGATAAAGGGGCCATGGACATACAATGGCGAAATGACAGACTCTTCAACAGATGGTGCTGGCAAAACTGGACAGCTACATGTAGGAGAATGAAACTGGACCATTGTCTGACCCCATATACAAAAGTAAACTCAAAATAGATCAAAGGCCTGAATGTAAGTAATGAAACCATTAAATTCTTGGAAGAAAACACAGGCAAAAACCTCTTAGACATAAACATGAATGACCTCTTATTGAACATATCTCCCCGGGCAAGGAATACAACAGCAAAAATGAGTAAGTGGGACTATATTAAGCTGGAAACCTTCTGTACAGCAAAAGACACCATCAATAAAAGAAAAAGGAACCCTACAGTATGGAAGAATATATTTGAAAATGAAACATCCAATAAAGGCTTGTCGTCTAGAATATATAAAGAGCTCACACGCCTCAACAAACAAAAAACAAATAACCCAATTAAAAAATGGGCAGAGGAACTGAACAGACAGTTCTCCAAAAGAGAAATACAGATGACCAACAGACACATGAAAAGACTCCACATCACTAATTATCAGAGAAATGCAAATTAAAACTACAATGAGGTATCACCTCACACCAGTAAGGATGGCTGCCATCCAAAAGACAAACCACAACAAATGTTGGCGAGGCTGTGGTGAAAGGGGAACCCTCCTACACTGCTGGTGGGAATGTAAGTTAGTTCAACCATTGTGGAAAGCAGTATGGAGGTACATCAAAATGCTCAAAACAGACTTACCATTTGACCCAGGAATTGCACTCCTAGGAATTTACTCTAAGAATTCAGCAGTCAAGTATGAGAAAGATCAGTGCACTCCTATGTTTATTGCAGCACTATTTACAATAGCCAAGAATTGCAAGCAACCTAAATGTCCATCAATAGATGAATGGATAAAGTTGTGGTACATATACACAATGGAATACTACTCAGCCATAAGAAAAGGGAAAATCCAACCATTTGCAGCAACACGGATGGAGCTGGAGGGTATTATGCTCAGTGAAACAAGCCAAGCAGAGAAAGAGAAATACCAAATGATTTCACTCATCTGTGGAATATAAGAACAAAGGAAAAACTGAAGGAACAAAACAGCAGCAGAATCACAGAACTCAAGAATGGACTAACAGGTACCAAAGGGAAAGGGACTGGGGAGGATGGGTGGGTAGGGAGGGATAAGGGGGGGAGAAGTAGGGGGTTATTAAGATTAGCATGCATGGGGGGGTAGGAGAAAAGGGAGGGCTGTACAACACAGAGAATG
This sequence comes from Manis pentadactyla, assembly GCF_030020395.1. Taxonomy (NCBI): domain Eukaryota; kingdom Metazoa; phylum Chordata; class Mammalia; order Pholidota; family Manidae; genus Manis; species Manis pentadactyla. The sequence goes on from NC_080023.1 coordinate 24,468,187, forward strand.
CAAGTAGTGATTCTACAACATTTTGCTATGCTGATGGTCAGTGACTGTAAAGGGGTTTATAGGGGGTACCTGGTATAGGTGAGAGCCAAGTAAAGATAATATTCGTCATGTAAGTGTAGATTAATGATATCAAAAAAAAAAAATAGGGTAGTTCCTGTGTGGTAATCTCCAATGTGTTCTACACAAGGGTATAAAGGGCATATAAACGTGTAGGCAAATGGTCTGTTTGTGTTTATGCAGAGGATCAAAGCCTAATTGGGCTACCCCGAAAATGAACTAAGGTACAATATTAAAAAGAACTTCCAACATCAGCACTCTCTGGAAGACTCATGCCAGAAGATGATCATCAAAAAACCCCAACAAAGATCCACGCACTGCTACAGCTGTAGATGCACTCATCCCACCAGTTCCTGGACTTGCCATGGGAATGAAGAAGGAGATATCTAAGCTGGCCTGTGCATACAGTAAAACAACAAATTTGACTGGATCTATACTGTTGGAACTCAACCAAGAATTAGGAGAAGTGCAAATTGTAGCGCTCCAAAATCTTACAACCACAGACTATTTACTGTTAAAAGAACATAAGGGATGTGAACATTCCCCAGGAATGGGTTGTTTTAATTTGTCTGATTTCTCTCAGACTGTTCAAGTTCAGTTGGACTATATCCACCATATCATAAATAAGTTTTCACAAATGCCTAAGGTGCCTAACTGGTTTTCTTGGTTTCACTGGAGATGGCTGGTAATTACAGGTATGCTTTGGTTATGTAACTATACTCCTATTATGTGAATGTGTGTGCACATTTTAAGTAGTAGCTTAAAACCTATACATGCTGAAGTTACTCTACAAGAACATATGTCAAAGAAATAATCTTCCCATGTTTTCTTCCGCCTGCTACTTCTATGGCTTTTCTTCTTCCTTCCTAATTATAACCCTTAAATAGAATTCATGCCTCATATCAAATTTACCGAGTGTCATAATTCTTCCAAATGGTAAAGATACCTCAAGACAAATGCTGGGCATAGAAGCTACAGGGCATAAATATGCAAAGAAATAGAAAGCTAACCATTTCAATCAATAAGGCTTCTCTCTCACTTACCAACTTTACATTTCCCTGTATGGCCTCAGAAGATGACTGGTTAGCCAGAGATGGGTAAGATTCCTCAAGGGAGGAACAACCTAAGACAGGCACAGTCGCAGGGGGGTCATCAGGTGAGAAATTGGGGATCAACAGAGGTGAGGCTTAGAACCTCACCCCCCCATTCTTAGAGAAATCTTCTGCATATGTGGATGTTTTATTGCCCTTGTGTAGCTTAGATTAACACATAGTCTACAGGCACACACCTGATCCTCTACATTTGCTCTCTTACAACACTAAACTATTTTTTCTACCTTTATCTTGTATCTACCTACCACTTCCGCATTTTATTAAAAATAATAAAAATAAAGAGAGAAATGTGGTATCCACATATAAATCAAGTATAAATTCAAATGAGTATTCATATTAGAACTGACTGTTTATAGTTCATAATGCATGAGCAAAACCGAAAGTTTCTGTGATGACTGCCCTTGTACTGTTCACTATGTAACTTATCCACTATGTAAGAATTTGTTCTCCATGTAAGAACTTGTTTGTTATGCTTCAGAAGATTGGAGACTAATGAAAATTAGGCTTCGGGTTGATTAATCATTGTGCATTGAGCATTGACTCCCCTATACAGAATTTTATTGCTGTTAACAACCATTTGATCAATAAATATGAGAGATGCCCTCACAAAAAAAAAAGTACACACTTCCAATTGTAAAATAAATAAGGAACTGTAATGTAATGTATAGCATAAGGAATATAGTCAAGATATTGTAACAACTTGTTATGGTGATAGCTGGTACCTAGAATTGTCATGTATATAAATGTTGAATCACTATGTTGTACACCTGAAACTAATGTAATGTAATACTGTGTGTCAACTACCCTTCAATAAAAAATAATTATCTACAAAAAAAAAGAAAAAAAGAATCATTTCATTTTAACAGTAGTTATTATAAATTGGAAAGCAGTTATACTACATTGATGCAGTTATGATATGGGTCAGTTATGAACTGGGATTGTGCTGCAGATGGAATAGGAAGCTATCAATTTCCCATCCCCTCTAAAAACCACATCAGAGAAGGATCCTTGGCATGTAATAGATACAAAACTAACATCGGATTTATTTGTTCCATGAAATGGTTGCAATTTTGAGCATTGATATGATGGTTAAAAGTGACTCTATTTTAGGAAATGCATTTTCAGATAGGTACCCATTATGGATGCTTGCAGACTTGCATGTGAAATGTCTCCCCCAAAAGGAAAAGGAAGATATAAAAGTAATTGTCAGTAATAACAAGTTTAGATTATTCAAATGAAAATTTTAGATGGCTATATCTATAGATCATTTAACCAATTTGACTTACAGACTTTCATCAAAAATTTATAAATATGTTATACATTCAGTAAACACAAATGTATGAAAGGAAATTACTCTAGCTAAGAATTACTGCATTGTCCTATGGCCACTTACGAAATGTCACCATAAAGCCAAGCATTTCAAACTTCAGCCACCTTGTTTGGGCCGTTGGATCTATTTGACACCTGCAGTGCTTGACAGTGACTCAAGGCTTCCACTTGATTATTTCAAAGCTATTAGAGATATTCCAGTAAGTCCAGATTTCCTGACAACAAAACTATAGGAGTTAAAAAAGACAGATTTAATAATCCCATATACATTTTGAACCTTGAAACATCTTCTAAGTTTCTCAATTCAATTAGCTGTATCACAAATTTTAATATACTAATTATCAAAGATTCTAGAATATCCCCTGGCATTACCTTTAAGCCATGTGGAATATATGAATCAGGGAATCAATTTTTTCAGTGCATTATCAGCTTTACAATAAATGCCTATATGTTTTAACTTCTTACTCTTATACTCTGAATGCTAAGAGTTAAGAGTACAATGAAAGACAATCAATTTGGACCCAAACATGGTATGATACCACTTAATGATGTTTAACAACATCATAGCCTGAAATAGGTTAATGATATAGAAAAACAAAGCTAAGTGAGCGTATGTGTGTGTGTGTGTGCTATGTGTGTATATATATATGATGTTTGGAAGATTTGGGGGATTGATAAAGTTCTACAATGCCCACTTTGCTCTAACTAGCTTTAGTGATCCATGGTCTTGGCTTCTAAATGACAATCAAAATTATCACATTCAGTAGGTGCCCTCAGTCTGTAAGTAATAAAGTTCACTTAGCTTTAAAATAAAAGTAGAAAAATGTAGAACAAGAAGCTGCAGTGTTCAAAACACTCTAAATACAGTATCTGACGTCGAAGTAATTCTGCCTTTGGCACCTGTATAGGTACAAAGGACTAGGCTGAATGTTTGAGGGAAATCTCAATTCCGAGAAGCCATCACATTTTATCCATAGGCTCTTTGAAATGTGTGATCAACTTTCATTTTCCCAGTTTTGAATCCCATCATCCATACTGGTTGCTCTTTACTCAATAAACATGCTCCTGAGAATGCAGTCCCAGTACTTGGTCTGGTATTCATGCCTCAGCCAGATTTTCAGGTTGTTAGTTAAATAACAACGTCTTGTTATATGCTGCAGGAGAATTCACGAAGACGAATATTCAGTCAGTCCCAAAGCTAGAGGAAAGGCCACAGAACCAGGTGTGAATGCTTTTTTTTTCCAGTGCTGAATAGTGTCATAGGTTATACAGACATAACATTTAGTAAATAAAATTCACTAAAATGCTTTCCTATTCATCAGACACTCATTGAGGACAAAATTTTTTTTAATTAGTAAGTTCTATCTTAATATCATAAAATATGTCAATTTGAAAATAGATACAGTGATTCTAACATGATCATTAAAGTAATCTGGAACTCATACTTAAGGGGTTAGGGTGGAGTCTCTTAAATGAATGGACTCTTCTGAAGCTTATTTCAGTTCACTTCTGAGGAAGATAGCAGCATCTAGTTCTTTAAGCAGAGTAATTTTATCTCTCTTTCCATTTTAATTTTCCAATTACATTTTTAATGAATGCATTTTGTAAATACTTTATGATTTACAGACTCTTCACTGATGAGATATTTAATTGTTGACCTTTCTAATGCCTCCCTTTTTGGAATTTTGATCAGATTAGAAATTATTAACTTAAACTGCTACTATTTTAGGTAGATATAAATATGACTCAGCTATTTTTTCCTCTATATGGCTTATCCTATCAAAAGATATTTGATGCAGTAGTACAAAAAGTGAAGTCCTTGTTGAAAAGGACATTACAATAATGGAGCACAAATAATTGTTTATATGTGCATACTTTCCCAATTTATTTTTTTGTTGAATGCATGGCTACTTTTGAACACATTTGTGTATTCATATTTTACAGCTTTAAAAAATGTGAGAAAAATGCATGTTTAAGATTTAAAACTCTAATATACTAGTCTATATTTATTGTAATTGGCTATTTAAATATTTTAATTATCTGCTCTTTTAATGTTTCTTTACTAATTTTTATTATACTATAAAAATTGTGAAAGCATAACAGAAAATATTAATGGATACATTTCAAATGTTTGAACTAGACTCTTTGTAACTAGTTTTAATTTTACATGAAATTAGATTTTGTCTATGTAGATTATTCATTGTAAGTTTTTTTAATTTAAAATCATTTGTGTATGGTTACTTAACAAATGTTTACTGAGTGAAAAATTCATGAAGATAGTTTATCATTTATTACAAGTGATATAAAGATGAATAAATGTTAATATCTGTTATCCAGGTCTATAATAATGTAGTTATAATAAGCATATAACACAAATGAAAAATTTAGAAAGTGGTTTCAAAAGCTACAGGAATCTATCAAAATTCAAAGAAAGCTCACTTTTCTCATCTTGAAGGAAGGTGGCATTTAAGTCAGGTTTTAGAGGCAAGCAAAATTTCACCACAATGAGAAGGGCTGGAAGAGGGTATTAAAATATGGAGGAGGGAAACCACATGGTGTGTTCTAGGAATATTGAGCAAGTCAGATTGGCTGCATCATTTAACATATATTGAGAAACTGTGTGAGAAAAGATTGGAATATATAGCTCATGGAGAGATTCAAATAATCAGATCAAGTTTTAAAACTTTATTGGCCATAATAGTTAGTTATTAAGAGTTTTTGAGTAGGGAAATTTGATGAAAATTTCTTTGATTTAGGATATTAACCTGACAATTACATACAGAATGACTTGAAGAGTAAATTTACTAGATGTAATGGAGATTCAACAAAAGCTCTATGAGATGGATGGGTAGGGTAGGGATGATCTGATGTAATGCCTGGGAAACAGAACACTATCACCTTTAACTGAAGTGACTTTGGCCACAAAGACCTCCTGTCCATAAAATATTTGTGTTCACTTTCCATTACTTAAAGGTTTTGTTAAAAAGCAGCATTCATTTAAGAACTATAGTTTTTAACCTCCGCTGTGGCAAGAGACAGTTAAATACCTCAAGATAACTAAATGCACATCAGCAGGAACAGCATGTGTGATTGTTAGGAGAAGTGGGTATGATGTAAATTCACCTTCTTCAATGCTTTCTCTAATAACTGAAGGCAAAAGAATTTGAATTCACAGAGAAGGTGGAGATTAAAGATGGAAGGATCCCAGTTTCCTAAATTGCCATGTACAAGGTCAGAGTGATATAATGATGGACTGAGCCTGGCTATTACAAGAGAGTAAAAGATCAGCAACAAAGAAAAGAATAGGAAAGAGAATTGAAAGGAAGGGAAAGAGAGACCAGAATAATTATTTGATAACATCTATATTTTATATTAAGATATGGTAAAAAAACAGATAAGTAGCTATCTCTTTTATAAGAAGGAAGCAACTTCGTTCAAAAAGCAGAGGAAAAGTATTGCATTATAGATTGTACCTTTCTTATATGTCTCAACCTGTGGTGGCGTTTTTTATTTGCTCCTTTACGTCATATTCCCTTGAACACCTGGGAGCCAGGTGAGTACAGACCATCTGACCCATGACTTGGTATATCTGGGGGGCCTACGCAGCTGCTATAGCTCCATCCTACCATCCAACAGAGCAATGTGCCATACCTGCATCAAGAGCAGGGAATCTGGGACAGTCTTCTCCATCCTTTTCCCACAGGCCCACAGCTCTAACTCAGAGAAGACAGGCAACACCCAAGTGTGACTCTGCGGTTGAATCATTAGGCACCTGGAGGGGTGGGGTGGCTAAGAGGTTGAAAGGCTCACTCCTGCCACGTCAGCCTCCTAGTGTGCCATAGCAGGCTAGTCAGCTTCTGTCTGGAGGGGCATTTGCAGGGGCTGCAGCTGTGGGCATGAGTAGGTCAACATTCAAAGTACCCTATATAATGGTGTACTCACCTAGCAAAAAGAATCTTGATGGAACATCAACAGTATCTTCTACAGTAGCACAGGTTTGAGTTCTGATTACAGGGTGACCTGGCTCTGCACTCCTCTGAGTTATTTATACTTTGTTTTGCTGCAGTTTGGTCATAATTACAGGAATTGGAGGACTGACATTTAAAATACAGGGACACATATTCACTGGTTAGTAAAAATATGTAATAAAATCATAAACAGATTTTGAATTGCTGTCCCTACCAGGATAGTCTGGGACTGGTTGCTACTGTTACACTATTGATTAGGATTGTAAACAGAAAAAACAAATGCAAATCAGTAAAGCCAGTGTCAGTAGGTTTTGCTACCTAATTTGTGGATAGGTAGGAAAATAGATCATGTATCACAAGAAATTGATCTGTTTGGGAGGTTAAATTTTGAGATTCCTTTAAAAATTTCTATCCAGACTTTACAAATACTTATTTTGATTTACTAATTAGTAGCAGGGAGAAAAAAGAAGACCCAGTTTTTTAGCTTTTGCTGAAGTCAAATCTGAGTTTAATTTTGGACAGAACCTTTGCTAATTCTATGGCTATTAAAAATTTAACAGGGAAAAGATCACTTGTTTATGTCATTCTAGAGTTTAATAAAAACAAATACCAATTTTTTATACATAGGTTTACGTATATGAAATTACTAAGGTTTGGACATGGCTCTGATGACATGTCCACAAACAAACAACCAAACATTTAAGATTTTCCTTAAGTAATTTTGATTTATTTAAAAATAAATAAGAATATATTTCTGGCATTGGTATGTTTTTTAATGTCATGAAATTAGTATACCCTGGTTAAGAATGTAATGTGAAAAAATGAGACTCAAGTCTTCTTGACATTCTATCAGCAGAAGGCAGACTATAGGTACTTTATGTCTTATATTTCCTTAAGAATATGGAATCATTAATTTTAGAATCATTTTAGTTATTTAATATATTTGCCTAAGAAATTATTCCTACTTTCTTTGCAATATTAATTTTCTGGAATATTCTTGCCTTGAAGACACTTGAAAGAAATTAAAGACAATTTTCCTCTAGGCTAATGGCTTGATATTTGGTGATCACAATTCATCTATATTGAATTTGGAAGAGTAATATAACTTCAGGATATTTGGATAAGTATATTTTGATAAAACTCAGGTTATTTATTATCTATTATAGGGAATATATCTTCAAACATTGATTTAAGGAATATTTGTGATAGAAAATGTAGTAATAAAGAATTAATACTAAAGAGTACAAACCAAATGAAAAAAGCTATTACGATTTTAAATACATTAGTAATTAGTTAATTTTTCTCCCTATTGACAAAGTATCTTCTGTCAGGTTTGACATAATCATTATTTACAGAGATATCTCATTTAATATTAATTAAGTACATGACTATAGTCATGAATAAACTGTGAATAAATAAATTGTTGTATATTTAAATTGAGCCATTAGTACACATGATTTATTTCAGAAAGGAAACTTAAAATGAGGCATGGAAAAAATGTATAGGAAGATACATGGCATGTATTTTCAAAATTCATACTCAGGAATCCTGTTCTCTTCATTTAGATCCCTACTGACTAATCTTGATCAAAATAATCTTCCAATGCCTCAGTTTTCCCACTAATATAAAGGGAATAATATTACCTTCCTGCTTTATATTATTGTAAAAATTAAGTGAATAGACACATGTAAAACATTTAAAACAGAAAACTTTTTTTAGAGTTCAATAAATGTATATTATGTGTATTCATTTCTTCATCTGTATACTTTATGTATTCTGGTAAAATTGAATGTGCCACCATCAGGCATATTTCTCTAAAATGATTTTCTCAGTTGAGAGTTGATGGCTATTTTTTTCCATATCTATTCCCTGCTTGTTGGATCCATGTATCTCCATAATCATCTATGTGTTTTGGATGAGATTGGATGGATCCACTCACAGCTCCACAGATGGACCTACCCTGTATGACTTAAACCAATGAGAACACCCCACTCTCCTGGCAAGAGTGAGTGATTTGTAAGGGGGGCCCTTGCCCTAATTCTGGCCAGTGACAAGGAGAGGATCATGGGAATCTCTGAATTACATAGTGAGAGCTTTCAAAAATCAAAACTGACTACGGCCAGTTTGCTGTTATGGGAAAAATACTGAATCTCCCTCAAGCCACCACGTGAAGAATGAAATTAAAACTTACCTTATGAAGGACTCAGAAAAGACAAATAAGTAGGCATTGTACATTTTTGATATCATCTTGGGCAGCTAAACCAAGACTCACCCAAAACCAATTTTCTATTTGTTGCACCAATAAAGCATGCTATCATTTAACTCAACTTGCAACTGAATTAAACCTATAAACTACACCTAAAAACAACTTTATTTAGTCGGTAATGGAAAAAGATAATATATATCAATATGAACTTTAAAAAGAAGCCTGTGGTAACTTCAAAATATGAAAATAAATTACATCTCTTTATGCTCATTGATTGTGCATTCGGTAGCAGGTGAAACTTGGATTTAATAGTAAAATTGGGCATGACTTCAAATACCCAAATTCCAGGAGTAAGTATATAAAGCACTCTCAAGAACATTGTAAAGGGTGAGTTTGATAATGCAAAAATTGAAATATGCCTTGAATTGTATATTACAGGGATGAAATAATATGTGATGATATATTAATGATGTCTTCTAATGTTATCCCTTTGAAATCTACATTTGCAAAGTATAAAATTCTATTAATTACGTAGTAGAAAGAGACCTCTCTTTCCTTGAGCATGAAGTATCTTGTGTTTTATTGTGGTTCATCCTAAGGTGTCAGAACAGAGATCACTACTTTCTTTAATCACTTAAACAGGAAACAGAATTCTGCTCTTTAAAAGAAACCATATTTCTTTACCATTTTCTAACCAGTTTGCTTATTTAGGTCAAAATACTTGATTCTGGAATATGTTGATCTCATCAGAGGTTTTGCCATTAGCAAATAATTCCACAGTAATTACATTAGAGGACAGTGGTGGAAAAGATGGAAGATCTGTGGTGGTCAGAGTTCAGCCAGAGAAACAGGACCAATGGGAAATATGCAGAGATTAATTGCAAATAATTCATTTAAACAATAGTGGGGTCTGTCTAGGCAAGATCAAATTCCTTAGGATAGTACATCAGGAAAGGAAGGATATAACTCTTGGGTAAGGAATGAGACTGTTGTCCTCAGTTGGAAATTCATTTGCCTTGACCTTGCCTACATTTATAAAGACCCTTGTGATTACATCGGTCCCATCTAGATAAATCCTCCCTCATCTAGATCCTTAATCAATTGACAAAGCCCATTTTGCCATGTAAGGAATGTATTTATGCGTTTTAAGGAATTAAGATGTAGATCTTTGGGGAGGATATTCTGTCTGCGTTAAGAATTAATGGTAACAATGAAGTAGAGAGAACAAATAAGAAAGATTGGATTCACCAAATTTCTTTGAATGTAGAGAAAGTTTTGATTATTTTGAACTCTAATGGAAAAGAGTGACAGAACCATGTTCTTCACAATTTTACTGACTTATTAAAAATGTGGCATTTGATTTACCCATGTAGAAAAGTGAAAAGTAAAGTGATTAGAGTATGGTTTATAGGGGAAGGAGTTACTGAGAAAAAGCCAGTTTTATATTATGCATAAGTAGAGCAAATTACGAAAAAGTTATAAGTATATAAAACTGTTTTCCACCTGGAAAAATAAAGAATCCAGAGATTTGCCAGAGATCATATTAAGGTTCAAAAAGAAAAAAAAAGAATTTTAGACATGGTGGAGGTTGCAGTATTCCACTCTGCTGAATTGCTCGAAGGAGTGTAAGTGATGAAACAAATGCAGTTACATCCTTTGGAATTTCTCCAGATCTCTTGCTTTTCTTACCAATCCAATTTCCAAACGTGCCACATGACAGAAAAGAAAATCAAACAATTTGTCAGGTTTTTCCTTGATAGTGAAGGAAGTTATACATTCTATTGGAAATGAATGTAATAAAAAAAAGTTATAAAAGGAGCACAGAATAAAACAAGGCAAGTTTCATGGAAAAAAAAGGGGTATATATGCTATTAGTAGATAAACAGACCAATGAAAAAATAAAATAATATTGAATTAGTAATAAAATAATCAATAGTGAATGGATTGAATTAATACTGATAAAATATTTTGCTGAAGATTGGTAAAAGTTTACCACATTAACCCTGAGAGAGGTTAGAAATATGAATGGTACATTCTTTAAAAGAAAAATACTTTTTATCATGATTTCAAACTTTATTTCAGGGGCACCTTAGATGCATGTTTTGGTATTTTTGTACATGTATCTTCCTTTCCCTGTTAACATACCAAGACAACTTCCCTGCTTCCACATTTATTCGATGTTATAATAGGAAATAAACCTCTTATGGCTTTCTTAGATGTATTATTTTACCGATTTACTCACTGTCTTCAGTGAGTAGCTCTTCTTAAAATATCACCACTATACTTTAAATTTATTATAACCGTTATACCACTTTAGAAACTATGTGTGTAAAGTTCTCTGGGTACCATGTTAGCAACTAGAGGTCATGGACTGTGTTTTGAATTATTTTCAATCCTTATTCATTCATCACAGTGTCTGGCATAGAGCAGGACCTCAATACAATATTATTAAATAATGAGCGCTTATGATACTAAGCTAGTAGTTATGATGTTTAGTGAATATTTTTATTCCTACAGATAAAACACTTGGAGCTGTAAGAGTTATGAGAACTAACATAATTATCAGAAAAGCATAATACATTTTGGTCTTAATTTAGGTTTAACTATTTAAAAGAATATCAAATTATCAACTATACCTAGACTTTATATTGAATATAAAGTTATGTTTTCTCAGGTGAAATCTGAGGAGAATGAAAATTCATTACAAACAAAATGCAAGAGTGTTGCAATGTTAAATAAATTTTCTGACATCAAGAGAGAACACAGATAACACAAGAAACTGTTTAGCTAGCTCTTATTATGTTTTAGTGCTAGTTAATTGTTCATTGTGGTAATACTTTATATACAATTCTAATAGCAGTTACTGTATCTGTTTTATAGATGAGAATGTACATGCTTTGAGTCCTACATTTAGAACTAGCAGAGTTAGAATTCAGTCCAATTTTGTCCAAATCTAAATTATGCCTTCCCATTAGAACATAACTATCACACTAGTTTTATTATGTCCTTAACTCAGAAAAAGCTTTTATGGAGAGCTAGTATACAGATTCATTTTGAACCTTTATTCTCCATACTGACATCCATATTAGAGGAATTGGTTATCATTACCCTTTACACTTTTTCACTATTGTCAAGGAGTAGGTATTTTATATAAACAACTCATGCAACTGGAGAGTTTTAGATCACCAGATTTGTGCTTCAAAAACAGCCTCCAACTGTCAGTTTTTCATGTATGATGGATTTTTGTAAGATAAAGAAACTCACTGAAATAAATTTGTTGTAAATGGTATGCGTTTCTTTCTTTTTTTTTTGGTATCATTAATCTACAATTACATGAAGGACATTATGTTTACTAGGCTCCCCGTTCGCTAAGTACCCCCACACATACCCCTTCACAGTCACTGTCCATCAGCGTAGTAAGATTCTGTAAAATCACTACTTGTCTGCTCTGTGTTGCACAGCCCTCCCCGTGCCCCCGACACCCTATACATGTTAATCGTAATGCCCCCTTTCTTTTTCCCCACCCTTGTCTCTCCCTTCCCACCCATCCTCCCCAGTCCCTTTCCCTTTGGTAACTATTAGTTCATTCGTGGGTTCTGTGATTCTGCTGCTGTTTTGTTCCTTCAGTTTTCCTTTGTTCTTATACTCCACATATGTGTGAAATCATTTGGTACTTGTCTTTCTCTGCCTGGCTTATTTCACTGAGCATAATATCCTCTAGCTCCATCCATGTTGTTGCAAATGGTAAGATCTATTTTTCTCTTATGGCTGAGTAATATACCTTACCACATCCAGTCTCCTTGTGATTCCCAAGAATTAGAGAACGTAGTTTTTGTTTCACTATAGATTGAGTTCTTAAATGTAGCTTCCTATGATATACTAGATACTGCCATTATTCTACTTATCTCTCCAATCTGTAACAATGAACTGAGAGAAAGCCTTGTTTCTTTCTCAATCACGTGACCATTCTAGGTGACGGTTCTTTTACCAATTGCAGTCTCTCTCCAGGCAACGGTTCTCTGAGCAATGAGTATCCTTTGAGCTGCTCCAGTGGGAGGGGGCATTAGATGAATGGTATAATTGAAGAAAATTACACATCTCTGATATTTTCCCCTCTGAGTTCTCACAGGCAAGAATACTGAAATTTCCACAGCTATGCTTATTGGATCCCACTAAGGAGCCAAATATGCTGTGACTCTCTTGTAACTCTATAAGGTGAACATTTAGACTCCATTCTCTGTGTTCCTATTGCAATTATTATCCACTCTAATAGAGTTTTAGTCATACTTAATTGAATTTAATTATTTCCTTCCAGAGGAGTGCACAAATCTGAGAAAGTGTATATCCTCACCACCGAGCCAAACCTGCATAAGATCTCTGATCAACAAGTACAATGAATGACAGACACTTTTCATCAGGCAAAGATTTAAGGTAGGTATTTCTAATCATAGCAAATTAAATCACATACTAGTTTTGAGAAAAACTAAAGAAAATTCACATCCCAAAGGAAGGTCAGTCTCAGGAATTATCCTCACTGATCCTGCAACACCTAACACAGCATATTTATTGGGATTTCAAAGAAATGGAAAATTTGCAAGTCATCTTTTCTATATCCCTTCAGGAGTTGAAAATAAATCCTATTCTATTAAATTATAAG